>NW_027070654.1:24786-41869 GCF_002906115.3 Quercus suber | reverse complement strand
TTAAGGGTTACATTGTGGGTTTCGTGCCACGTTACCACGGAGTTTGATTAGTTTCATAAGTTTTTTTTACATTCATTTATTTTTGGGTTTGGTACAAGACTACTCAAATGTTTCTTGCCATATCATACACTTGGAAGTCTTAATAAACTACTACCAATTTTACTACATAAAAGATTACAAAACATTAGTTTGTAAGGCAATCAGCCAATCACATTTGCAGTTGTATCCATGGCACCACTCATGTTAAAAATGTCGGACTCAGACTGCACCACAAATGTCAACAATGTTGGACCAAGACCAACCTAATCACGGGATCCCTTTTAAAACTGGAAGACAATGGTCACAATACTGAAAATCTAGGTTCAGTACTGCAAAATAAATAAATCTAGACAATCGCGAAATAGACAGTTTACCATATTTCAAAGTGGTAACCCATAAGCCCACATCACCCTATCCTCGTATGGCCATGGGTACCTCCTTTTGTGTATAGTAAGCTGTAAGCACTATGCATATTGGCTCCGTACCAAACTCATATATTGTTTGGTTCTCTCACCTCTTTCTTTCTATATTTGATTATACAACTATTCGAATTTTCTGAAAATTACTTTAAGGCTTCGTTTTTGTGTTTTTCTTTTTCTTTTTCAAAGGCAGATTTGACTTTTGGTATGTGAGACCGAGAGAGACGTTTTTCTTTCAGTGAAGACATGACTCTGGTGAGTTCAATTCAATGAATATATCTTAATTTTCTTTCGGTGAAGAAATTCTTACCAATCACTTATCTGTTTTTATTTTATTTTATTTCTCAGCTCGGGACCACCTCATAGTTCATGTTTGTTTTTTGACATGCTGGGATAGTTCTATTGGGTTTTTAATCCGGTGTATTGTAACGTGTAATTACCACACATGATAAAAAAATAATTAAAGTTAAAAAAAAAAAATTGATCTAAGGGTTAAGATTTCTTTTAAAACTAATTTAAGAATTCATACATGAGTTTTTTTTTTTTTTTTTTTAATTTTCCTCCAAGAGTTAATAGATTAAAATTGAATTTTTTATCCCTCAATCTCAACTATTAAAAATTCTATTGCACGGTCTGAATCTCAATCACTTCTTGTGTACTTTATTTGCCTTGATAAGACATTGTATTATAGGAAGGACAGTGACACTCTTTTTTTTACATTCATTTTCGTGTTTTTTAAAATGAGGACAATTTTGCATCAATTGTAAATATTAACGTAAAATAGTGAACGTAAACAAGTAGGAGAAAATATCTATACACCCCATGAACTTTGAATTAGTAGCCAAAATATCCTCTTAATTCTTTTATTAGTGAAAAACTCTCTCAAGCTTATGGTATTTTCTCACAGAAAACACTGAGAAGAAAAACCAGAGAAAAGAAGGAAAACAGAGAGGAAGAGAGAGCTGAGATATTTTGCAAGAATTTTGTAACTGAATATATTTCACACTACATTCAATAATGAAGATTACAGGTTATATTTATACAATCACTGAATGAGAGAAGAAGAGAGGGAGATGAATAACAGATTCACACGTGCTTCTAACAACCTCACACACGTGCTCTGTTACAAACTAACTACTAACAGCTTATAACTAACTGCTAACAGTTTAATATACATACTGAAACGACACCGTGGAAATGTCTCTCAAATATATAAAACAGCACCGTTCCTTTTAATGAGAAACGTCACCGTTTTGCTTTAGTTTTCCTTTGTGTTTTCCCAGCCTTGTATACGACACCGTTCTGGGCTGTATCTTCTTCTTCCTTAGGACTTGAATGCTCTGGACTGCTATGCTCTGGACTGCCATGGCTTTCAATTAGCCAATTTACTTTCTAAACTATACACACATACTAAATTAATACTCCAGTTAATTTTATGTTAAAATACTAATAGAATAATAGCATGTGAGAAGCATGTCACCATTCAAAATTAACTAAATTACTGTTAACACGATAGAAAGAGGAGAGAGGAGAGTCTGACCGGCAGAGAGAGAGAGAGAGAGAGAGAGAGAGGCAGTAGATCCATCAGAGGAAAAGCTTGGATCTTAGTTCCAACATATATAGATCGGACAACTCATACCCAGAAAAAATGCTAGCAAGAAAGACTCACCGGGTTTTTTGCAGTTTCTTTTTTCGAATTTCTAGCATGGGGATTTTTCTAGGCGAGTTGTGTTGCTTCGCAGCTAGGCCGCCTCTCTTTGTAAACTTTTTTCTCTCTGTAAATTCTTTTTTCTCTTTTAATAGTACTTCTATCTTTAATATAAAAAAAAAAAAAAACACAATTTAAAATACATTAAATAAAATATGGATGATAATAACAATTTGAATTTGAGAGAGAATTCTTGTACACCAAAATCATAACCAAAAAAAAAAAAAAAAACATTCTTGTATTAATGATCCAAGAACAATACACGCCACAAGAAAGAGAGAGCATTAATTTCAGTACTCTTTAAAAGAAGTTGTTAGATCTAGCTAAGAATGTATTAATGAAATCCATATATATTATCTTGTAAGTTACTAAATTCTTCTATGTTCATGAACAAATGACAAAACAAATTTGTGAAAGATAATCCAGGCAAAACCTCTCCACAGCTTTCATCTCTTCTAAGCGTAAACCAGCAATGAAAACCCAGATGTGCCACCCAATTTAGTCTCCTCTGTGCTGGCCCATTCCATTATAGAGCTTTCCTCCAAAAGACCCTGCCGAAGACCACATAGAAACTAAAGATGATGACAAGCTTATCCTTGTCTTTCTCCATTCAATCCCACTTAAGGAAGAAAAAAGATATTCTCTTATGGTTCTACTGCCTCTCTCTCTCTCACACTCTCTCCCCTCTGCGGTTAGTCTCTTTCTTTCTATGATTTAGTTAGTTTTTAAAGGTCACATGTTTCCCACGTGCTCTTATTTCTTATTGTTTTAATGTGAAATTAACTGAGGTATTGATTTAGTGTGTATAGTTTAGAGAGTAAATTAGCCAATAAAAAAGTTCAGGGGGTGTTTTGGCCACTAGTCCAAAATTTAAGGAGTATATAGCATTTTTCCCAAACAAGTATAAAAGGATAATTCTACTTTGTTTAGTAGTCACTCTATCCATATTTTTCGTTAAGTGTTACATAAACATTTTATGCGTGTTTAATTAGTTTATTCAATAAAATAATGTCATATCATTTTTGTAGCTTAAAAAAAATGATATAACATAATATGGATGAACTAAACACATGTGACAAGTTTATGTGGCGCTTAATGAAAAATATGGATAATAGGACTGCTGATAAAAATGGAATAGAACTTTGAGGGATACAATTCAAATTCTGAAATTTTAAAGTGTAAAACTTAAATACTCCAAATTTTAGGGGTGTAGTTTGCAATTTTGCCTGAAAAAATCATTATGTGCGTCTAAAACTACTGTTTGGTTCTTATAAAAAAAATAAAATGGAAAATTTATTAAGAGTTTTGGAGTATATGATTACCTTAATAAAATTTTCTATTAAATAAATTATTTCTTGGACCAAAAAAAAAAAAAAAAAAATTAAAACTCGAAGAGTTTCCCACGTCACAAAGTGGCAACTACACCAAACCACCTATTGTGTAGTAAGCCCACCATCCAGACTAGGTAGAGCGCTCTGGTCTGGGAGGACTGACCTTGAAAGAGTAAACCTACAACTTTACATCTTCTCCATAGAATCGTCAACACAATAACAAACATCAACCAGTTATGGAAATACAAAGGTATACGTAGAAGAAAATGGATGTGTAGAAGGTTTTGCACGGGTATGGAAATACAAAGATACAGACTACAGTGAACATTATATTATTGATTGCGATAAGTTGTGAAAACAAACAAATCATTAAGAAAAATATTGATAGAATAATGCTAATCATTAAGACAAGACCATGATGATGGCGGTGGTAACTAGATTATTCAAAAACGAAAGCGTAAAGGGTAAAGGATAGAAGAATAGTGAACAAAAATATATATATATTTTTAATTTTATAAAAACACTGTTTGCATTGGATCCGTACAAAACCCATTGTTTGGTTCTCTCATCTCTCACTCTCAGTTGCTCTCCCAGAAACTCATAGGTCTTACTCTCTCGGATTATACTTTGATCGATCGTTTCAATGGAACTATTCGATATTTTCTGAAAATTTTGTCTTTAGAGAATCAAACGCCTGTTTTTCCATTATTAGTTACTTTAGGTGCGTATGTTTTTATTTTTGTTTTGTAGAGGCAGATTTGACTTTTGAGATCTGAGAGAGACGTTTTTTTTTTCTTTCAGTGAAGACATGGCTCTGGTGAGTTAAATTGGATGAATCTTTTATTTGATTCCATGCATTTCTTACCAATCACTTATCTGTTTTATATTCAAGGGTTATTAAAAGTGAATTTAACTTTTAATCTCAATTATTTAAAGTGCAATACTATTGCACGGTCTGAATTTCAATCACTTGTGGTGCACTCATTTTGTCTTGTAAGGACTTAGGATAATGTATTGTTGCACTTATTTTATATGTCCGTTATTTTACGATCATTTTCATATATTAAAATGTGGATATTTTTACATCAATTATGAAAATAAATGTAAAATAGTAGATGTAAATAAGAATAAGAGATAGTTTTTCTTTGTTGGAGTCTAATAGAAGGGTTTTATTTCAATTCATTTTTATTTTATTAAAGTTTTTTAGAAGAATTCTTTATTTACTTAGATACACACTTTGGTGCATAGAATACGGACTTCCTTTGTATTTTATTTTATTAAATGTAATAATCAAGTGGTTTTTAACTTGCCAAAGACCTTATAGCTGAATTGGCATCTCCCTATGCACAAAGTGCTTGGGGGTTTGGAAGGGGGGGGGGGGAGAAACGGTTCGAGCTACAGGGTTAGCAGCATGTTATAATTATCTCTAAAAAAAAAAGTGGTTTTTAACCATATATATCACCTGTACATTAATGTAACTCAAGTATTAAGTTGGTGATTAAATTTTTCATTGGAATAATTGATTCCTAGATATTGGGTTTGTGACAAATTAAACTCCAACTTGATACTTGAGTTTGGTTTAGAAGCTACTCAAACATAATAAGGGATTTAATATGCTGAAGCCCTGAAAAGTAATTAACTAATGATCTCTTACCATATCTTTGCACAAAAGTGGATTCTAAGTAAAACTTGTTTAATTTGAAAGTAGACATTTGGATCTTCAAAAAACACATAAATTTGACCCAATTTGGGTTTAGAATGAATGAGATATAGTCATTCAAAGTTGTCACAATGGTTCTCTTAGAGAGTTTCGCTCAAGCAAAAAAATTCTCACTCAATACTTATTCCAGCAAACATCACACTAACCTTGAAGCCAGACAAATTAACCTAATGATTCCCTATATAAAACCAACCCATATTTTTGAAATTGAGAGGAGAGACTAGAGAGGTTGTTGTATTAATGTTAATTACTCTGAGTACAAACTTTTATTGAGTCAAAAGAATTCTAAATTCCCTTTTACAAAGTGTTTTCTCCATATGAGATATTTTTTAGAGTTCCTCCTCGAAGGTATCATTGTTTGAAGTTTTGGTTGTGGATGAGGTTCACTCGTGGAGGAAGTTCATGTGGAAGGATATTAGAACTTCTAGGGTCATTATGGTGGGAAGGCAAGCAAGATTTTTTTTAGAGGTTATAACAGGAAGTCTAAATGTACTAATTTTTTGTAAGTAGACTGTTATAATTGTTTATTTTAGTAGATGAATTTATAGCAAAAATTTTCTATCGCTTCAAAATCTCTGAACTCATCAATATATGAACACCACCCTTTTGCAAGAATCTCAGTACGTGAGTAACTCTAGCAACTTGAAGAAGATATTGTTGGCTGCAAAGTTCTTCACTTCATAAACAATGAAGATCAAGAACCACTTGGTTACAAAACCCTAAGGTGCAAAGATGCTGTAAGTTAAAATACTAGGTCACTTTTTGCACATGCTCTCTATGTATAACGGTCTTTAAAATAAGTCTTATATATTGTTAGGTTCTAAAGATTTAGGAATTTATGTATTTAGAACTCTAATTTGTATTGTTGGCAAACCATGATTAAAACAGGTTGTTTAGTCTTATTTAGGCTTGCTCAAAGTATGTTTATTTGTAAAACTGGAATCGAGTGAGTGCAGATTTATTGGACTAAATCTGTAAGGCTCGATTGATCGAAAATTAGACTCGATCGATCGAACCACGTACAGATTTATTTTTCTGCAGAGTTCCAGTTCAGCCCAAACTCTATTTAAACGTCTTGGGGTTCAAGTAAAACACTTCTATATATAAGGAAAACCCTAGAACGTTTTTAGGACTTCTGGGAGAGAGATTAGAGTGCCTCTTGTGCCTCCTTTTATTTTTAGGGTTTTGTACCCAAACCTCTCTAAGTCTTTGTTGCTCATATTTGCTGTTTATGTGAATCTCTTGTGAGATCTTAGAGGAGCTTTCCTTCACATAAACTTAGGGTTTTCAAGGTAGAGATATTTTCTACATCTTGATGATCAACAAGGTTGCTGCCATTGAAGATTAAAAGAAAAGCAAGCGGGGAGCTTGTAGCTGATTGAAGAATTCAAGAAAGAAGTAGTCCGTAGATTCGGAGCCTGCGCGTGGTCGTGTCAGGAATCGAGCGGGGAGCTTGTAGTCCTTCTGTAAGAACTTCAATTCTTTCATAGTGAATTCTGTTATGCCTTGAGGATCGGTGGGTCAAATCCTCCCCAGGTTTTTACCGAGTGGTTTCCTGGGTGATCATATCTTGTGTTCATTTATTTTCCGCTGCTTTATATCTTGATATGATTATTTGATTGCTTTAACCTAGAATTGCATAATTTGACTAAGTAACAACTTGGCTAATTAATCTAGGCTACGCAATCTGTGTGTTTAAGGGGTCTAAATTTCCAACATATATATCTAGGGTTGTGAGAAAAAAACCCTACACATACTATTGAAAAAATACATGTTTGTATCGCATACAAAACATACGTTGTGGAAAAAATTAATGGATCTACTTTATTCGCAATTGATTACATATACTATGTAAATTTCAGAAGTTAAGAACAAGAGAGTGTATCTTGGTATGGTGAATTTAAAAACAAAGATTAGAAGTACTTGGGAACACTTTTAATCTTTACTTCAATTCCACTAAATGCCTAAGAAGTTTGGTCTCTCAATTAGTTATATGAATTTGTTCAAGGGAGAATTAGAGAGTATCTAATACTCACATACAAACCATTTCATGTATCTTACTAAAATTCTGTATGTTTCTCTCATTATAACTGATTATCTAATTAGGCTAACCTTTTGGGTTTTTCCAATTGGACTCTAGTATGTGGCTTAGAGTGGGATCAAAAAGGAACAAATAAGATATTAGCTCAATGGGTCTTGGGTTTTACTGTCAACTCTTGATAGGTCAAAAGTTATCATTAATTATATTTAATACTACTATATAAATATAATTGCACTCTAGGTCTTATTAATAAATTATATCCTAAGACTTTATTGTACATGCAACTCTTTCATAAAATATATTCGTAGTAATACAAAATTATGAATATAGACTCCTACTTTGTAAATTACTATATCTTAATCCTTGAGTACCTAGTTTAATTCTTTAAGTCATTTATCATATATTTATGAAATCAAATTTCATAAATATATATTTTAGTAACTATTTACTAAAGTAGTTAGGTCTAACATTCTGAATAACAAACTCATTAAACTTATCTCAAGGGAATATTTTGTATTTTCGTTAAGAGATTATGAATTTCATCTTGAGAATATATG
Organism: Quercus suber; assembly: GCF_002906115.3. NCBI lineage: Eukaryota > Viridiplantae > Streptophyta > Magnoliopsida > Fagales > Fagaceae > Quercus > Quercus suber. Next base: position 34,054 of record NW_027070654.1, on the reverse strand, counting down.
TTCCATCAACACTAAATGTGGCTACCCAACATACTGAGATTTTGACCGTAACTTTAGATCTCATTCTTGATATATCAAGGCAACTTACATTTCATAATTAAGTCCATTATTCTCTCAAGATTAAGAGTTCATGTAAATAATAGTCGTAAGATTTATTATTCATTTGATAGTTGTTAGGAAAATAATAAATCTTACAGTGGTCTAGTTCAATATGTTTTAACTCTTAAAACATATCAACATATTAGCTAAAAGTTTCCACTTTTATGATCAAGATAAATCGTTTTAGTTGTTATGTTATAGTCTTCACAGATGAAATGCCCAATTTCATCATCGACTACGAACTAAAATTCTGAGTTTACAAAGAACTTGTGATTTATATCTTCTATGACTTTACACATAAATCACATACTATGTATCTCATGGACTATATGATAATGTCCAAATATTCATGTTATCATCATTTTAGATAATAATAAAGCAACTTTATTAATCACAATATTAAGTCATATATAATGTCATATATAACAACATACATAGCATCATACAATAGGATTTTAGGTAATTCATCTAGCCATATCCCTTTTGTCCCCTCAAGTTGAGTCTTGATGATCTTTAGCAAAGATTAGTTTGCAACTTCAGCTTGTTTGTTAGCCTGTGGGTGGGAAGGTGAGGAATAGTGATTCCTGATCCCTAACTGCTCGTAAAACTCTCTAAAAGGTGTATTGTCAAACTGGTGTTCATTGTCTGAGAGGAGCGCTCTGGGGATTTTGAAGCGACATATGATGTTTTCTAGACAAAGCTTCTAATGTTCCGTTTGGTAATTTTTGCCAATGGCTCTGCTTCCACCCATTTGGTAAAATAATCAAGCCCTACCACCAAGAACTTCATTTGTCTTGTCCCCATGAGAATGGGACCAAGGATGTCTAACCCCCATTGAGCAAAGGGCTAAGGGGCCACCATTGGGGTGAGGTATTTTAATGGTTGTCTAGGCATGTTATTTTAGCATTGATAGTTATCGCATACTTTGACATAGGCTTTGGCGTCTGCTTGCATGGATGACCAATAATATCTTACACAGACTATCTTGTAGATGAGAGATCTAGCCCTTGAATGATTTCCACAAGCTCCATCGTAAATGTCCCTTAAGATGTAATGGGACTCGTTCGGAGTTAAACACCTCAAATAGGGCCGAGAGAAACCCCTTTTACACAACACCTCATTCATAAGGACGAACTTCACTACTCTGACCGTTAGCTTCCTTACCTCTTCTTTATCTTACGAGAGGAGCCCGTCTTTAAGATAAGACATGATTGGAGTGGTCCAGTTAGCTACTTCATCTCTGATTCACATCTGGAATATCAATACTTGGGATATACTGGAATTTGACTTGATCATCTATTATCTGGTTTGCTAATGCCGTCTTGGCTAAGACGTTAGCTTTTGCATTTTCCTCTTTTGGTATTTGTTGAAACTGGGTTGTTATGAAACCTTTAATTCATTGTTTAACTTTATCCAAGTATCTCTTCATCTGTTCTTCCTTAGCTTCACATGTTCCATTCACCTGGCCTATCACTAACTGCGAGTCTCCTTGGACGACGACTGAATCCACTCCAAGTGATTTAGCTAACTCCAAGCCTTGGAGTAGGGCTTCATATTCTTCTTCATTATTGGTTGTTTGAAATTGTAGACGGACTACATACTCCAAATGATTTCCTTCTAGTGAGCGTAAAACTATCCCAATTCCTCCTGCATGTTGTGTGGACGAGCCATCTACACGGACGAGCCATCTACACAGACGACCCGTTGCTTTGCCCTTGGTCTCCATTTTGCTACCCACTGTTAGGAGTGAATTCTGCAAGGACTTGAGCTTTTATTGATTTTCTTGATCTGTACCACACATCAAACTCACTAAGTTCCACTGCTTACTGGATCAGTCATCCAGTGGCCTCTAGTTTGTTCATGGCCTTCTTTAGCGGGTGATCTGTTAGAACTTTGATTACATGAGCTTGAAAATAAGGCTTGAGCTTCCTTGTTGCTATTACCAATGAAAATGCTAACTTTTCCATTGTCGGATATCGTCCTTCAGCTCCCTTTAAAGTTTTGCTGGTGTAGTAGATAAGTTTATGGACCTTCCCTTCTTCTTTGATTAAGGCTGAACTCCCTGCATGGGGGGACACCACTAGGCAGAGATACAACTCTTCACCTAGTTTGGACGGGCTCAGCAACAAAGTTGAAGCGAGATAAGCCTTCAAATCTTTAAATGCTCGTTGACACTTGTCCGTCCATTCAAATGCTTTCCTTAATACTTTGAAAAATGGTAAACATTTGTTAGTAGTTTTTGAAACAAACATGTTAAGGGCAACTCCTCATCCAGTGATAAGGCTTAAGCTTCTTTGTTGCTATCACCAATGAAAATGCTAACTTTTCTATTGTTGGATATCGTCCTTCAGCTCCCTTTAAAGTTTTGCTGGTGTAGTAGATAAGCTTCTGAACCTTCCCTTCTTCTCTGATTAAGGCTGAACTCCCTGCATGGGGGGACACCACTAGGCAGAGATACAACTCTTCACCTAGTTTGGACGGCCTCAGTAACAAAGTTGAAGCGAGATAAGCCTTCAAATCTTCAAATGCTCCTTGACACTTGTTCGTCTATTCAAATGCTTTCCTTAATACTTTGAAAAATGGTAAACATTTGTCAGTAGTTTTTGAAACAAACATGTTAAGGGCAGCTCCTCGTCCAGTGAGGCTCTGGACATCCTTGACATTCTTCAGGGGCTCCATGTTTAGGATCGCTTGGATTTTTTTTAAGGATTTGCTTCAATTCCTCTTTGCGAAACCATAAAACTAAGGAATTTCCCTGATGCAACTCCAAAGGCACATTTGCTTGGATTCAGCTTTATCTTATATCGCCTAAGTGTATCAAAGGACAAAGGTTTCTTGAAGATTGTCCAGATGCTGCGTCTCCCTTGCACTCTTAACCAGTATGTCGTCTACATAAACTTTAACATTTCACCTGATTTGCGAACGAAACATATGATTGACTAGCCTCTAGTAGATAGCTCCTGCATTTTTCAGACCAAACGGCATCACTTTGTAAGAAAACAAACCTTGATCTAGTTGTATCTTGAGAATGCATCCATTAAGCTTAGTAGCTAGTGTCTAGCTGGTGAGTCCACCAACTGATCAATGTGTGGAAGAGGATAGCTATTCTTGGGGCATGCCTTGTTTAAATTGTGAAATTTACACACATTCTTCATTTGCCTTTTTGATCATCACTACATTAGCTAGCCAATAAGGATAGTAAACTTTGCGAATGAACTTTGCGGTGACTAACTTGAGAACTTCTTCTTTGATGGCTTTATCTCGTTTTAGGGCAAATACTCTCTTCTTCTGACGGACGGACTTGTAAGACAGGGACACGTTTAAATGATGAGTAATCACACTTGAATCAATCTTAGACATGTCTTCATAACTATAAGCAAAAACATCCATGCTCTTTTTGAGGAACCCAACGAGATCTTACTTCATCTTCTCCCCTATACTCGTCCTAATCCTGGTGAACCTTTCCGGGTTGGACTCATCCAAGGGTACATCTTCCAATACCTCAATTGGCACAACCAATGTTCTTCTCTCTTTAATGTTCATTATCTGTATCTGCTTGTCCATGGCCAACATTGCTAAGTAACACTCTCTAGTGGTCAATTGGTCTCCTTATACTTCCCTAATGCCATACTCCGTTGGGAACTTGACAGACAAGTGGTAGGTGGACGTTACAGCCTTCCAACTATTCAAAGTTGGGCGTCCAATGATGGCATTGTACACGGATGAACAATCTACAACGAGGAAATTCACTTCTTTATTGATTTGTCGTGGATAAGAACCAACCACGACTGGCAAGGAGATGGTGCCTATTGGCAGAACCTTCATTCCTCTAAACCCGATCAATGGCACACTCACTGGTCGAAGTAATTCCTTGTTAATCCTTATTTGCAAGAAGGTTGGATAGTAGAGGATGTCTGTTGAACTCCCATTGTCTATTAACACCCTTCTAGTTGTATAATTTGCAATCGTCAAGGTACTAACAATTGTATCGTCGTGAGGATGGTGTAGTTGTCTTGCATTTTATTCTGTGAAAATAATGGCCAGTTCAACTTCTTTGATCATCCTTGGTGGTCGTCTAGATATCTGAACATTCTGGACTTCCCGTAGGTAGGTCTTCTTGGCTTTGGATGAGTTGCTTATTGATGTGCCTCCTATAATGATCCTTATTTCTCCAAGCGGTTGGTGTGCTAGTTTTTCTGCTTTACACTTCATTGGCTGTCTCTCATCCTTGTGGTCTCGCCTAAGAATTTTTTTTTTTTTTTTAAACTTTCCTTGCTTAACGAGAGCCTTAATCTGTTGCTTCAAGTCATAACATTCGTTCGTATCATGTCCACGGTCAAGGTGAAAATGACAGTACTTGCTTTTGTTCTGCTTGCTAGGGTCTCCTTTCGTCCTCTCAGGCCAATTCAAGGATGGATCATCTTTGATCTGCATTAGCATTTAGTCAAGTGGAGTATTCAAGGGAGTGTAGTTGGAGTATCTTCCCGAGGTTGCCCCTGGTTTCTTCCAGTCGTGATCCCTTTTCTCTCCTACTTTGGCTTTCTTTAGATGAGGACCTTGCTCTAGATGGTGTATATAACAATTTTCCAGTCATTCACATTTTTTCTTTTTCTTAGCAATAATCGTATTTTTTGCGTTCATGAAACTTTGGGTTGAATGTATCAGCTCAACCATTGTCTATGGCTCCTGATCATACAGCTTATGGATGAACAAATCTAAACTAACTCCATTATAGAAAGCTGCCAAGAGGATATTGTCATCCATCTCATCCACCAATAGGGCTTCTCTGTTAAATTGGCTAATAAAAGAACGTAGGTTCTCATTCTTTCTGTGCTCTATGCTTAGCAAACTAGACGAGGAACGCTTTTGCCTCTGACCTCTAACAAAGTTGTTAACAAACAACTTGCTTAACTCTTGAAACGAAGTTATGGTGTTTGGTGGTAACTTACCAAACTCTACCTTGGCTGGGTCTTTTAATGTGGTAGGAAATTCTCTACACATGATTTCATCCGGCACACCTTGAAGACACATGGTTGTCTTGAACGTGGCAATGTGATCACAAGGATCACGCTTCCCATCATATGAGTCCAGGGTAGGCATTTTGAACTAGGAAGGCAAGGGGTGACTTGTGATGGACGCAATGAAGGGGGAATCAATCATTTGGATGAGGTCATCCGCATGATTTGCTCTCCTTGTGGAATCTTTCATTTCTTCCATGACTCTTTTCATCTAATCCATCTCTAATGTGGTATCCTACAAGTAATGGTACCTTTGGACTGATCTCTTTCAGCATTGTTCTTAGCCCCTTCATTTTTTGAATTTTTTCCCCGTTCTTCACCACGTCAATGCTGACATTGTTTATTAACTTCTCTAGTTAACTCCTAGTTTTATTGCATCAATTCTACCATCGCAATTGCCATGGACTGCAACTGTTGTTGGACGGTCATCGTGAGTGCTAATGCATGGTTTGGATGATTGGAGGCGTTCCCACTCTTTTGGTGTCCTGGACTGGTGGCCATCGACCTAGTCCGAACCATGCAGCATTTTTGTTTTGGAAAGCAAAGAAGTTAACACTTAGAAACTTTTTCACATTCTCACAGACGGCACCAACTAATGATGCACGAAAATCAGTAGGCTGAAATGCTTTGGGCTATGGTGATGGCTATAGATCCTGAAAAGAAAGAAAGAACTATCAAGGGTGACCAGTGCAACCTGGCGAAGGACCCTCCAATGGTTAAGTCAGTTTTCTCTGTAGAACATAAGGATGGGAATAATGAATGGTGAAAAAGTTACCTTGGGTGAATGAGACTTGTTATAGGGAGTTTGAAGTGGATTTACTTGTTTGGATCTACCAGCATTATGGGGGATGTGAGTAGTTAATGGAAAAAGTAGATAAATAGGGTATGTGGAGTGGATTACGAGAAATTTTCTTCACATTTTAAGAGTAGCACATCATGGTTAGATCATAAAGAATTTTATGAGAAGTTCTTGTAGGATTCATCTAGTATTATCTGGTCGTCCATGCCTTGGTCGTCTATGTCTTTGTATTATGGACGACTATCCTGGAATTAGACGATCTTATTGTAAAGAGACGTGTATTGTTCCTACATGCAATGCCATTGCTTGTTCTCTCTTTCGGCCTTCTTGGATGTGGTCAAGTTAGGGTTGTGATCACAGTGGACGACTACTGTGGACGACTACTGTGGATAAAGAATTTGAAATTGGGTCCCCACCAAGATATGACTGGACACTCCCTCCCCACTAAGATCCCCACCAAGACTTGACTGGACACTTCCACACAAGGCCAACCCATTTTTCTAGTCCGTTGAAGTAAACGAACGGCTTGGATGATTTTTTTTTCCTTTCGTAAATCACGAGGTGCGTAAATGAAAGGCTGGGATCGATGAATCAAGTCGACTTTGGATGGTTTCTAAAAAAAAAAAAGTCGGCTTGAATTACTTTTTTACTTTCTCCATAAATTTTAGTTGTGCTGAGCCCGCCGACCGGGCGCAACTGAAATGGATCCTCATTTTTCTTTTGATGGGACACAATCCTCTATTTAAGACTTCTATAAATTTCGCTTTAATTAAATTCTGAGGTACCTCTCTCCCTCTCGCTCTGATAGATTGTGCAGCTTAATTAGCTTCTACGCTGATGAGTCCTAAAAATCACTAAGGTCGTCCATTAATATGGACAACCTTGCATCATTAGTAGACCAAAAGATGTAACCGTTCAAGCACATTCAACACATTAATGGCGACTGTTACTCATCGGTCTCAAACGCCCATCAATACGATGACTGTTACACATGGGTAATAATCACCTCCAATTATGTACAACAGCTATCCAAATCACCTATAAAAGGGATAGTCCGTCTCACTTGTGGAGGTACGTCAAAAGCTACTACAAACCACCATCTAAATATGAAAAATATGGGTTGATACTAACTTAAGCATCGGAGGCTCCTCCACCAGGCACAACCTGGTGGTCTCTTCGATCAACTCTCTTTATCTTGCAGGTCCTATAAGATCGTCTAAAGCTCCGGATTGAACGAGTGATCCAACTGACGATTTTGACATCATCAGTTTGGCGCCGTCTGTGGGAATTCTATTAGCCATTAAGCTCTTTCTACGACAAAGGGTCATTCAGTTCAAACTCATAGACACCGGTGCAAGGGCCCATATCCAAGGTCTAAAGACCTCTGATCTCCACCTTAATAGAGAGATCACCAAGATGTTGTTGACGACGAAATCAAAGCTAAGTGCAACTTGTGGCTGCAAGACCTACCTGGGTCAGTCAATGTGTAAGAGCCTCATGATCCAATCCATTACCTTCAAGGTATGAGACATAGGAGCATTTGAGGGTCTACACCACGTATTGACACAAAGAAACAAATCATGTAATTGGATTTGCGGTGAAGGGTAATCAAAAGGCTTAGCCTTTTTTAGTTCAAGATCCAATAAAGAAGATCCATTTGTCAATTTGGTTTTCGAAGACCAGCACCTCAGAATTTCCACACAAAATCACCCAAAGGTGGTTCGCTATATGGCACAGATTGAACATAAGACAGTCATAGCCTTTGAAAGACCACGACAGACCTTAACGGTATGGCCCAGCTCCTATGTCTTAAGGTAAGATGATTTGCCTCTCATCTCGTTGAATGGTTTATCCACTTTTACCCTTCATATATCTGCAAAAGTGCTCTAGTGTCCGTTCATTTCAGCATGAGATATTTATTTTTGTTATTTCAAAAAAAAAAATAAATAAAAGGGTCTAGAAGACTAAGAGTCTAGAACGTGATAGTCTCGTCGAGAGCTTAAATAAAGCTACTCGTTGGAAACAAACAAAGAAGTTACTTTGTTAAGTCCCCTTTGATTGGTGAAGGTGATTGTATATGACCATATAAGCTCTAGCCGCCTAAATGTAACATTATGATGAAATTACAATTATAGTAAATTCATAGGCATTTATAAACCTTCCTTCTTTAGTTCCCTCGGATCCCCATTGTTAAGATTGCGTAAAATATTTATTACCTTACCAAAAATATAATTTTGAGCATTAAAGATGGTAAAGTCAAATTTAATTTCTTTGCCAAATATCAAAATCTCAATCTGGACATTTAATAGCATGGAACCAGATTTTATTAGGATTGAAATCCATTTAACAAGAGATTCTTGCCCCCTTTAAATTTGGTACGTGACATGCCTAAAATATTTCTCTGAATTTTAGCAAATGCACATGCACAGCTAAATTAGTTACATGTGTGAGAAGTTATTTTCTTTTTGATCAGCGATATCACATATGTTATACACTAGTGGATGCAAGTAGTGGAACTATGGAAGGAACAATTCTCAACAGAATTGTTTTTAGGAGAAATCTTATAAGCGCATAAATGATTATAAATTCACGCATATACATGCTGCTTTGGCTTTAAGAGTGAACACGTTTCGAATTGTCATCATATAATCTACTCTCAAAATAGTATAAGATTTTATCCATATGAATTCTTTAAATGTTATACCGAAATCTTTGGCTACGTATGCGTTTGGGGTTTTGAGTTTTCCTCCTGTATACTTGTCCAACACGCTTTTACAATTGATGCATAAATCCTACCACATACGGTTTCGTGAAAACTTAGTGGTCTCTATATGTTTGAGTATCATGCTTTCATAAACTGAGCCATTATTTCAGTGCTCAGCATGAATTATACACACGGATTGTAAATTACATTTCCTTTATATTATACACATATAAATAATTGCACGACGTAAGCATTCTAGGGGATACTATGCTATATACTATCATGGACACATCAACATATACCGCCCATAAGCCACAACGAATTTTATACATTTGTGGTTAATAATATTTGTGAATTTCTTACTTGAAAATGCTGCTCCAAGTCTAACACTTTGCATAGTAAAAGTACTAGATTATTTACTGTACCTATATTCTTAAGTTCATAAGCTTTAGAATGAGAACTTGTCAAAAAGAAACAGTCAAGAAAGAGATCAAAAAGTCTTAAGTGGAAGAGGGGAATACAACCAAATATTGTGAAAATTCCTTTGACATCACAAATGGCGAATCAAGCCCTAGTAGCTTTGAAGCCAATATCAACCCAACAAATAAGAGCTCGTTGAAAGGGAATCAACTTAAAAGGATACCAAAA
>NW_027070654.1:0-24609 GCF_002906115.3 Quercus suber | reverse complement strand
TGCTTTGCCAAAGATATAAATCTTAACTCTTTTCCATTTGAAAAAAGTAAAACCGAAATTTATTATCTTAATAGAATTATAGTGTGTCATAATTCTGAGCATAAAAAGGTGTATTGGAATCTTATTGCCTGTCAAAAAAAAAAAAAAAAAAAAAACTGCTTTAGGTATTAAACCCGAACTTATTCAATTTCATTTTTGAAGTTAAAAAATTTCTAGATAAAGAAAGTTAGTGAATACTCCTATATGTTTTTACTTTCTACAGTTTGTTTCCTAATAAAAATTAATTTTATAAATGCTCCTTAAAGTAGTCAATTAAATGTATAAAACGTTATATGTTTTTACTTCTAGAGTGGTCAATATCATTAGATATAATGGTTTAAAAAATATGATAATGACATTATTTTTGGGTCAAAGGATCCAGTTATTCAAGGAATGCAAGTTTGTAAAATTTCATAATTCAAAAATCATTAGAATTTATGCCAATATACGTAAAGATATTATTTAGTATCAATACATTTCTTCTTGAAATAAATTCCATCATCGTTACTAAGATATGAAATTTTATATCTTGAAATGTTCCACCATAGAATGAACAAAGTTTACTATTCAAACTTTTTCATGTATAATTACATGTTACTTTGACTTTGAGAATGGAGAATTAAATTGTTCCATTTATACATCCCACCATATGGTTTCATGAAAACTTTAGTGGTATCTATATGTCTGTGCATCATAATTTCAAAATTGAGCCATTATTTTAGTGCTCAATATGAACTAAATTACTCTTCCTTTGTTTTATACACATACATATTTGTGTTACATAGTCACTTGAAGGGATATTGTGCTAAAGACTATGTCATGGACGCATCAACATATACTGTCCTTAAAAATAAGTAAATAATTCAAACATTTGTGGTTAATATTATTTATGCTTGACAATATAGCTCTAAATCTAAAACATTGTGCAGTAAGAGCACATTATAGTACAACAACAAGACTGGCTACTATACATATATTCTTTAAGCTCATAGGATTAAGAATGAGAACTCATTAAGAGAACCTACCAAGAAGAAGATCAAAGTTTTGTCCCTCGATACTTTAAAGAAGCGTATAGTCAGTAGCTTTGGTATTCATATATCATAGTATACTTCTCTATGATTCATTTTTAGTTCACTTCATCAGAAGATATCTATTATAGTTCAACATGCAATTTGCCTATTTGGATATTGTCATTCCTAACAAAATGCAACAAGCATTATTGAGTTGACTCATTTTGAGTACACAATTAAAGCTAAGATTAAGCCTTAAGAAAGAAATATACGGGTTCAAACCATGATAGATCATTCCTTTGGTTATCATCAAACAAATGACTGCAGTCTTCATGTTTGAACGGGAGGAAACCCTTTGGTCATCTTCAAATACCAAGGACAACAACGATAAAAGAACTCAGGATGTCCTTTGTCCTTTGAGAAATGAAATATAGCCTTGGAGCGACCTCGACGAATTACAACAATGTGGCCTAGTGCTCTTCCCATCAAATGAATGAAGCAAGAGAGATCTAGGCCTTCGACATGAAATATCATGTTAAGCTTAACAAAAAAGATCTCTAAGGAGGAAAACTCATCAAGGAGACTCCAATAGTAAAAATATCGATGTACGTGTCAAAATAGTATCGAGATTTAAGGTCTTCTATTGAGGTAACTCATTTCTTTCTTTCTTTTTAATTATCCATGCGAGAGATTATTTCATTGAAGCCAAACAAATATCAAGCTTGCATGATTATTACAAATGTGTATGTAGAACATACTGAAAATATTGCTATATTGTTACAACTATCACAATCAATATGACTATATTATTAGTAGCATATGTTTTCATTGTCATGAATCTAAAAAGTTGTTTTAAGTTTCCTAAACTTAAAATGCTAGATGATCGTGTTCACAATATGCTCATGAATTTAATTAATTCTCAATAAATTTTCGCTATCTCCATCAACTCACCAAAATCTTTTTAAATTGCTTTAAAAATCATATACGATGCAAGCACCTAACAAAGACCAGTTTAAAGAAGCATATAGTCAAATAGCTTCAATTTTTATACTTCTCTATGGTTCATATAGAATGCACTTCGTCTTGTATAGCATGCAATTGCACATTTGTACATTGTCATGCAGCTAACACTATTGAAGTGACTTAAGCATACAATTAAAGAAGAAGGAAGAGGAAATTGCTATTACAACGGCAATGACCACATTCATCAAAGCATGCCAAAAAAAAAAAAAAGTTTCCAATCGTGATAGACCATTCTCTAGTTGTCAAAAAAGGAGAATTGTACTTTTCACGTTTGAACGGGGGCAAAAACGTGGCCTAGTTTTTACGCCTTCAAAAAAAAAAATTGAAGCAAAAGAGATCTAGGCCTTAGACATGAAGTATCATGTTGAACTTATAAAAAAGATAAAATCTTGAAAAGAGAAGAGCTCGTCATCCTAAAAAGAGAAGAGCTTGTTAAGAAGATCCCAGCAATAAGAAGATCGAGGTATGTGACAAAATAATGTCGTCATTTAAGGTAACTCATTTATCTCTGTCTCTTTTATATTCGTCTATAAAAATTTACACCTAGTCAGGTTTCATGCAAAAATGTATGCATTACTAGACAGATCACAAAAGAGGTAAAACTCTAGGATTACAAGGAAATAAGAAAAATGTCCACCTAGACCATTGGTAACTTATTATTCATATATGAATTATTCTAAAATTCTTGTTTAACCAAGTCTTGGCATTAAGTAGCACATGCACTCTTGGCAAGTGCATGTGCTACTTAATGCAGATATCAACATGGCCTCAAGAAGGTCCAAAACGACATAGCATCAAGGAATCTCTCCAGCAACAAGTGACAAGATTCCTTAAATGGATGTAAGTCATCAAAAAATAGCTAAGTGATAAGATTTCGCCAAGATGGATGTAAATCACTGACGAAGCCTAAGTGACAAGATTCCTTAAATGGATGTAAGTCACCAAAAATGGCTAAGTGATAAAATTCCGCCAAGACAGATGTAAATCGCTGACGAAGCATAAGTGACAAGATTCTTTAAATGGACGTAAGTTACAAAAAAATGGCTAAGTGATAAGATTCCGCCAAGACAGGTGTAAATCACTGATGAAGCCCAAGTGACAAGATTCTTAAAATGGATGTAAGTCACCAAAAAAAAAAAAAAAGGACAAGATTCCACTAGATCGATGTAAATCGCTGATGAAGTCTAAATGACAAATCTCCGTAACTAGATGCAAGTCATCTAAAAGTGGCTAAGCGACTAAATACCCTTAGACGAGTGCAAGTAGACAAGGAATCTCACACAAACGCAAGTCACACACAAATCAAGAATATCAAACGTGACAACCAAAGAATGAATGGAAGAAGAAGCATCGATGTGATAAAAAAATGGTCGTCTAAAGAAATTAGCTCGCTTTTCAGTAGTGATAAAAAATAGTCCAAAGAAATTAGCTCACTTTCAAGATCAAGCTATGATCTCTCGAACGTCCAAAAGACCTTCAAAAGGCAGATACTAAGAAGTCGCCACAAAAATACTACCATTCTTGAAGAAGAAAATAGTTGAAGATAAAGAAGTTCGAATCTAAACAATTCAAGAACATTCCCTGAGCCTGACCAGTATAAAACAAAATCAGACATGGGAATAGGGGGCAACTGATGAGTCCATAAAAACCATTAAGGTCATTCATTTTAATGGATGATAATTGCATCATTAGTGGGTCATCAAAGAAAGATGAGTAACCGCATAACAAATTCAATAACGACCATCAAAGGTCTTTGAATGTTCAATATGTGTGTAAAACACCCTTGAACATTTAGACCCCAATTATAAATGATCAATTCAAGCTTATTATCAAACAATTAATGTGCGAAACATGAACATAAGCCAAACACAAAATTGATAAACAATCTAAGCCAATTATAATCACATCCATAGCAGAAAATAAAAGGCAAAGATAAGGGAAGAGAGATGCAAACACAAGGACAACACGCGATGTGTTATCAAAGAGGAAACCGAAGCCCTCGGCGTAAAACCTCTCCGCCGCCCTCCAAGCGGTCAATAATCCACTAGAAAATATAGTTGGGATACATGAACAACAATAGACCCTCCAAGCCTAATCTACCCAGGTGCCTAAGCCCTCCAAGCCTCCTACTCCAACGAGGTTGCGCCGAATCTTTTTCTTTTCTAGCTTACTGGATTCCGCTATAACCCATAGTATCAACCAATAACTATTGGTTCCTTCCAAATTGCTTCCTTAGCACCAAAGACCTTCTCACAGACGTGGGTGTGATGAGAAAATGATTTGGTCAAGAACCTCTAAGGATGTATCAATGGAGAGGAAGAGAGTAGAGAAATTTGAAGAGTCTCTTAGTAAAGATTGGGGATAAGGCAATCTTGTTTTTCTCTAGGGTTTCTCTCTCAAAATTCTTTTTGGAAGTTCTCTACATTTCGTGGGATAAGGGTCTATATATAGTGGTGTGTGTTCGGAATATGAAGAGACAGTTTTTCCAAACAGGGTAAGTTGGCGGCTTGGCCTCGCGACTGGTCTAAGTTGCGAGTTCAAGTCGTGAGCTAACGGCCTGGCCAGCCTGGGACTTTTGTCCTGTAGTGTGATAGCTAGCGTGACCTTTCACTTCCCACATGCTTCTTATGTGTGCTGTAGTTGGCGGCTTGCAAGTCGCGAGTTAGCTGCAAGTCCCTGCTTTTTTGCACATTGTTGAGCAATTCTTCACACTTTCTCATACACACTATCCTTACATGAATCCCACCTAAATACAGGGTTACTAAGTGCTAAATTACAAGCAAATTGGCATGGAATAATGCCAACAAGATGGTTGATAAAATTCAACCTTACAATCTCCCCCTTTGGTTATTCCGTGACAAAACCCTATAACAAACTCTAAACTTAACGCGTGAATTGGGAACAGTTGGAAAACTCACTCACACCTAACTCTAGAATCTGTGTAGCTCTTAAACCATAAGAACAAGTATGTCCTGAAACACAACAACACAAAAAGTTCATTGTATGCAGAAAAACATGTACTACATATGGAACAAGCACAATGCAATCAAGCAAAATGGAATATAGCAATAGACCATGGCAAAACCTAAACAAGCAATCACTACATACAAGTGATCACAATGCTCATTCACACTTGGAATGAACATCCAGACATTCAAGCTGATAAACAAAGCAAATCACTTAAATGACCAACACTCAACCAATGCACAGTACATGAAATATATGCATCTAAGAATAAAATTCTATAAGGGCACAAGAGTGAGAGTGCTTAAAGAAAAATGTATAACATTTAGCATCAAGTACTTAAAACCTTAAAAACTTACAAATGCAACAGGTACAAACAAAGAACCTTAAAAACCTACAAAGGTAACAGGTATAAACATAAACAAGAACCTTAAAAACCTACAAAGGTACCAGGTACAAAACAAAACATAATGTAAAAACAGGTGAAGAACATCAATAATAACTCCCCTTCAAAATGATGAGAAGCTGTGATGCACTTGGAACATATATACTTGTAACCTGAAACACTTGAACAAAATACATTAAACCCTCAAGGTAAAACAAGTAATAAAATGACAAGTATAATATAACAAGTAAATTGTGATCAAGTAAACATGATGTGAAGCATGTGAGCAACTTGATTATACACCATATGCATGAGAAATAGAATAACTCTCCCCTATGGACATTCTTATTAACACAATGTCTTCTCCTCCTTGGTATATGCATCTCCCCTATGGAATAACTCTCCCCCTACACATATGCATGAGAAATAGAATTTCTCCCCCCAAGAATGTGCATAAGAGTCATAAAGAAATGACAGAACTCGGTATACTACTCTAGAGTATACTCTCCCCCTTTTTGACACGAATAGACAAAGGGTCAAGGAGAAACGAGGGCAAGAGATGAAGGTATGAATAATGATTATGATGCATGAGGGGTGTGAGATGAATGAGAAAATAAAGCTCAAACTTAAGACAAAACAAAGTGTTACAAAGCATAAGGTAAACATGATATGCTAGGATGAACAAGGGATAGACCAATGCATGACAAGGGTAGCAAAGGTGTGTGCAAGAGGTGGCTATGTGCAATGCATGACCAAAGCATGGAGAATACACATGTGGGGCAAGGTGTGTTAAATACACAACCAATGAACCAAACATGTTCCTAATGAGGAAACATGAGAAATCCCAAGGTTTGGTACTCATGGAGTCCAAACAAGTGAGAAAATGCCTGAGACGCATTTTATCAAACACCTAAATAAAACTAGCCAAAACCCACACACAGAGAGAAACAAACCCAGTAAAACTGAATCACAAACAACATGGGTACAAGAAATACCAAGTAAACACCTTTGATAGACTAAAACATGATAACACACATGTAGAATACTAGAAACAAAGTAAAGCCAAGACTAGAACATCAAATCTCAACACTCAAAAGCCCAAATCAAGTTCGAACCCATTAAATCTCAAGTACACAAAAACACTTCACAAAACAAGAAAAAAAATGCTCAAATCTAGTACAATGAAGTGACATGGAGAAAACCTATACCTTTTTCTTGATGTTTGAAGTAGACATGATGCAAAAATGTAAGCTTTTTTAGGAGAGACACGGAGTGTTTGAGAGAGAGAAATGAGGAAGATAATGAATAGTCACAAAATTCGAGGGAAAAATTGAAAAAAAAATTAAAAATTGTTTTTAAAACGCAAAGCACGTGTTTTTCGTAATTGGATTAAGTCGCCAGTCAGTCACCAGGGTAAGCTGCGAAACACTGTGAAACCAAGATTCTTATAAAATCTTCCAAGTGTTTTTCGCAACTGGAAGGTCTACCCGCGAGAGAGTCGCGAGGTTAGCCACGAAAATTTCTGAGTACCCTCGCGACTGGACCTTCCACTCGCGAATAAGTTGCCACATTGAGTCGCGAAAATCATAAAAACTCAAATTTTGAAAAATTTTCTAAGGATTTTTCGCGATTAAGAAATTGACTCACCAGTAAGCCGCAAAAAATCTCGGAGTGAGCTCGCGACTGGGGCATGCAACTGGACCAACCCGCGACTGAGTGGCCAAAATAAGTCAACACTGTTTTTGAAATTTTTAAATTTTTGTAAAAACAAAATACTTTCCAAAAACAAGCTAAAACACTCAAAATTTTTTTTATGTTTGATCAACAAATATTGAGCTTGTGAAAATACATTTAAACAAGTATAATCACACAAATGAATATGGCATTCATTAAACATAAACTTGTGTGAAGTGTGTGAATATCAAGAATGAGATAGTCCTTAGTCTAATGTGAAACTTCAATGATCAATTCAATCAAGACATACACAACTAGTACTAGATAATGTGACCCATCTCAATTATAGAAATATGCATATATGACCTCCCACATAAACTTGAGTACATTTCTTTGAAACTTTTCATTTGGCTCCATTTCCAACATATCATTTGATCTTTTTGAATCAACATATCTCATTGTGAGATCGATGCCTGAAATTTTTAATATTTCAATTTGATGAGTTAGCCTTTGGCTTTTTGGGGCATCATACATTTTATTTTGGTCGCTTTTCATTTTTCCTAGTCAAATACTAGTATGTGTGACAGGCTTTTGCAGCTCAATATTTCTTTTCATTTGGAGATTTACATTTGGTGAGCTCTTTGAGTAAAGTAATAAAATAAAAGTGGGAAAATATATAGGCATAAGTCTATGCATGTCTCAAGATCAACAAAACCATTCACTAATCATTCATGACAAGGTTGAAGATCTATTTACAACAGTCACATAGATTTCAAAATTTCTTCCACAATGATATGAGTGCATAAGAAACAAATTCAGTTCGTAAATGCACAAAGTCATTAGTACAAAGGTATAAGGCAAAACATGTTATAAGACAAAACTAAACAAAGCCGATCAAACTTTTTAGGATTTTATACTTTTTATGTGTTTTTGGATTTTTGACACAAAAATAGTAAAAGATTTAACAAAAGCAACTTAAATAACAATGTAAAAACATTTGAACCAAAGGTAAACACACACATAATATAACAACCTAAAAACTTGCAAGAAGCACACAACCAAGCATATTCACAAACATGGGAAGTATTAATGCATGGACATGTTGTAATACTTATGCATGAGTACCCTTCGTCACCCACACATCATGTGCGTTTGGGGTGATATCCTTGACGGATTGGGTACGAGAATTAGGAATTTCAAACCTTCTTGTGAAGCTTTCCAAGCAATTTGTGAAGGCACCGATTATCTTCATCACATCCATCATTCCTGGATCACGATTTTGACTTCTTGGTTGCTCACCACCCCAAGACCTCTTGTCATTTCTCCTTCCTCGTGACCGAGGAGCACTAGCATTGTTCAATACTCTCAGCTTGTGACAATTGGGTTTTGTATGTCCTTGCATTTTGTAGAAGTGGCAAAAATGGATTGATCTGGGCACCCGTTGTGATCTTGGTAGAGATTTTCCTCTAGCTTCAAATCTGGCTTCTGATTGATTACTGGACTTATTAAACACCCGTTGATCGGTTACCTTCTTCTTGTTCTTTTCAACCTTAACTATCTTAGGAATAGGCTCTTCTACAACCGTCTCTTTGGCCTTCACAAACTTCACTTCGTTGGTGACATTGGCTGATGAGCTACTCCATCTGGTATATCCCAACCCAGACTTGTCTGAGGCATGTTTTTGAGATGAAATAACATCATCTAGCTTCTTGAAGAGACCCTATTTATCTTGGCATGAGCTTGCACTACCTCTTACTCAAGAAATCTTACTTTTGTGTAAGCTTCTGATAGCCCACCATTAAGTGTTTCAATCTCACACTTTGCCTCCTTGTATCATACCAGCAGACTTTTGTAATCTTCCTCAGCTTTCTTCATCTTCTTCACAGCCGCCTTTGCCACCTTTGCATACTCACTTGATTTCTCAAGAAGTAAGGCGTAATTCTCTTGAAGACCAGATGTATCTTCATCTTCTTCAGCCTCTAATTCTTCAACAACTTTAATAAACTCCAAATCAGAATGCTCACCAAGCTCCTTCACAAGTGAACCCAAATCATCTAAGGATTTCATATGCGCAATGGTCATGAATGCGGAGTAATTTACTTCTCCGTCACAGCTATCTTCAGAGTCAGAGTTTGACGAATCAGTGTCACTCAAAGTAGTAGCATAGACATTTCCTTTTAACTTCAAATAGTTGGGACATTCCTTTTTGAAGTGTCCATGTCCATTACACTCGAAGCAAGTAATTCCTTGTGAGGATTGGGAATCTTTACCATCTTTCTTTAGAATTCTTTCTTCTCCTTCCCGGAACTCTAAAATTTTCCTTTGTCACCAAAGTTTCCACCATTCTTGAGTTTTAAAAATTTTCGAAAGTTCTTTACAAGGTACGCCACATCTTTATCTACTGCATCCTCTTCTGAAGAGTCATGAGATACCACTCTCTCATCAATTGTTTTAAGAGCAAGAGATTTACTCTTCTTCTGTGTGGGCAGTGACAATTCATATGTCTGTAATGAACCAACGAGCTCTTGAACTTTGATGTCGTCAAGATCCTTTCTCTCTTCAATGGCTGTTACTTTGGCACGAAAGCTTTCTGGCAGTGATCGAAAGATTTCCTTACTATTTTAGAATCCTCCGTCTTTTCCCCCAAATTAAATTTGCCAACAACCACCTCGACCAACTTATTGTAAAAAGAGTCAAAGGACTCATCCTCACTCATCTTTAGCTCCTCAAAGTGAGTGGTCAGCATTTGGAGTTTGGTGTCCTTCACCTTCTTAGTCCCTTCATAAGTTGTCTCCAGAATTTCCCATGCTTCCTTAGCAATGATGATATGTGAAATCCTGTGAAATTCTTCTGAAGAGACACCACAAAAATGGCATTCAAGGCTTTACTATTTGCATTAGCCGCCGCGAGAGCTGCCTTATCCCAAGTGGATTTGGCAGTCTCCGGTCTAGTCCAACTAACTTCAACTGCATCCCACACAGCATCATCAATAGAACACAAAAATGCTCTCATTCGGACTTTCCAAAATGCATAATTATTACCACAAAAAATGGTGGCACAGTTAGAGATTGAGACCTATCCATCTCAAAACGGGGTCAAGGATCGGACTAAGGTATTTAAACCACAACAAGTGCATCCGCTCTGATACCAATTGAATGTTCAATATGTGTGTAAAATACCCTTAAACGTTTAGACCCCAAATTACAAATTATCAATTCAAGCTTATTATCAAACAATTAATGTGCGGAACATGAACATAACCAAACACAGAATTGATAAACAATCTAAGCCAATTATAATAACATCCATAGCAGAAAATAAAAAGCAAAGATAAGGGAAGAGAGATGCAAACACAAGGACAACACGCGATGTGTTATCGAAGAGAAAATTGAAACCCTTGGCGTAAAACCTCTCCGCCGCCCTCCAAGTGGTCAATAATCTACTAGAAAATGTAGTTGGTATACATAAATAGCAATAAACCCTCCAAGCCTCATCTACCAGGTACCTAAGCCCTCCAAGCTTCTTGTTCAATGAGGTTACGCCGAACTTTTTTCTTTTCTAACTTACTGGATTCCGCTATAACCCATAGCATCAACCAATAATTATTGGTTCCTTCCAAACTGCTTCCCTTAGCACCAAAAGACATTCTCACAGATGTGGGGAGTGATGAGAAAAGGATTTGGTCAAGAACCTTTCAAGGATGTATCGATAGAGAGGAAGAGAGTAGAGGAATTTGAAGAGTCTCTTAGTAAAGATTGGGGATGAGGCAGTCTTGTTTTTCTCTAGGGTTTCTCTCTCAAAATTCTCTCTAGAAGCTCTCTACATTTCGTGGGTATAAGGGTCTATATATAGTGGTGTATGTTTGGAATACGAAGAGACAGTTTTTCCCAAACAGGGTAAGTTGGCGACTTGGCTTGCGACTGGTCTAAGGCGTGAGTTCAAGTCGCGAGCTAACGGCCTGGCCAGCCTAGGACTTTTGTCCTGTAGTGCGACAGTTGGCGTGACCCTTCACCTCCCCGCATACTTCTCACGTGTGCTGTAGTTGGCGGCTTGCAAGTCGCGAGCCAGCCACAAGTCCTAGCCGCAAGTCCCTGCTTCTTCGCATATTGTTGAGCAATTCTTCACACTTTCTCACACATACTACCCTTACATGAATCCCACATAAATACAGGGTTACTAAGTGCTAAATTACAAGCAAATTGGTATGGAATAAACCAACAAGATGGTTGATAAAATTCAACCTTACAGTCTTAAGCTTTCCATCAAGACAAAGATCGTTACGATTAGGGTAATAATTACCCTCATTTATGTCCAACAGCTACCTAAGTCACCTATAAAAGGGACAATCTGTCCATTTGCTAAGGTATGTCAAAAACCACTACAAAATGCTATCTATAGTAGAATAGATATGGGTTGATACTAACTTAAGCATCGGAGGCTCCCCACCGGGCACAATTCGGTGGTCTCTTCGATCAACTCTCTTTATCTTGCAAGTCCTACAAGATCGTCTAAAGCTCCGGATTGGACGGATGATCCAACTAACAATTTTGACATGATCAGGCATGAACCTTTCAATTTAGTGAATGAAATTGGAGTTATAAGAAATAAAAATGCCCACAACTTCAAAAAATTCAATTTGAAAATAAACAAATCCTTGTACATTTCACTTCATAATACAACATAAGCTACTTTTTTATTTTTAAAATATAACAAGCAATACTCACGTGGGAACAAAAACTTTGTTTTGGCTTTGAAACTTCGTTTGTCAAGCTACCAATTGTTGGCTCTCTTTAATACAACTACTGTTTCTTTGGTTGCATGAATTTATGTGGTAGATCTCTATTTAAATTTCCACTTTTGTCAAACCTGTTCTTTCTAAAATATAATCTGGATAGTGTAAATGAGTGAGAAGGAATCAACAACTAACCGTGTAATGAATTAAAAAGAAACGAATCAGATGATACCTTTCTTTCCTTTGGATGAATTAGAAAAGAAAACCTAACAAATAATCACAATATAATGAATATTCTATCTTTGTGGTTTTTCCTATATCAAAGTACTGCTTACAATTTAATGTCCGTTTCCACAACTCGAGTAGCTACATAGCCTACATTTATATCCATCCATGATCTGATTTCACTAAGTTTTTAATTATTTTGCAACAATTATTGTCATCAAACAATCATTACAAAAATAGTCATTACCCATTCTTCTTCTACTCTCCAATGACGCGACAAAAAAGTGTGCATATATAAAAATTAAACCACTACATGATTTCCTAAAAGCAATGACACAGTTGTACAAAAAACTTGACCACCACATGATTTCTTAATAGCGATAACACAAGTGTGCACAATCATGCCGGCAGCCAGGAAACAAAAATCAAAAGAAAAATTGCATATACTCATAATTTGATTTCATCATGTTTCAACCATTTTCCTATCAACTTTTGTCATTAAACAATACCTGCATGTGCATAATACATCTGCCGACCTTCTTCTTCCAATCTCCAATATAATAATGATAACACAAGTTTGAATCAACCTAAAACCTTTTGAACAGGTATGATTTCCGATCAGCCAAGATTAAGTTAGGCAACACTTACACATCCAGTGTCCACAAACATCCCCTTACTCTTGTTCAAATTAAGTACCTCCCTCTCTGTGACAAATGTTGTGTAACTTGCGAATTGCGTTGACACTTACATAGGAATTGAACAAAAACTTAGATTTGGCTTTGCAACTTTGTTGGTCAAGCTACCTATTATCATTGAGATAATTATGAAATAGTGCTACCATCGCAGGTCAAACTATTTTCTCCTATAGATCCCCAAACACTAAATAGGAATATGTCAATTAAGTTATTAGACTCTTGGATGTTAAATGCAATATATATATATATATACACACACACACACATAAAAAAAAAAAAAATAAAATAAAATCCATAGAACTTTAATTGAATACTACCATTTTTTGTTCTACATTTTTTATTTGTGATTTAGTTGAATGGGGTAAAAATTTAATTTTGACTTAAATTTTTTTATTTAATTTTGAAATAATTAATAATTAGTGTTTTTACTCAAAAGCCGGCAATACAAAATGAGTGATTAAAGGTACCACAATTTTATTGATAAATTAACTAATGTATTAACTTTTAAAAGAAAAAACAAAAAACAAAAAATTTAAAATTTAAATTTTCATAATTATGTTCTTGATGTGGTATTTATGATATTCTTTGTCAAATCAGTAAAAATTTTGTAATAAAATTAGTTATACCTTTAACATTACTTAATTATGTTGTTGATGTGGTATTTATGATATTCTATGTCAAATCAGTAAATTTTTGTAATAAAATTAGTTATATCCGTAGCATTATCCATACAAAATTGAGGTAACAAATATCCTTTTTTTTTTTTCCTTTTATATGATATTGTCATTCTTTCTAGATTCCTTTCATACAAAAAATTTGCAAAGAGTTGATGTCCATAACTTTGCAAGATCAACAATGTCTGTTACAATTTCATTAAATTATGACTATGTCATTATGTCAAAAAATTTACCAAATATATGACAAAATAAATAGTAATGCAAGCATATCAAACTTTTCCTATACAATGATGAGCACAAATATTAGATACTCACCTAGAAAATGAACGCTTGATAAATTACAAATCTTAGTACGCTTCAATAGAACGCTCCCTGCACTAAGGCTGCATTTCTTTCAATGTAAAATATTTTTCGGGTGTAAAATATTTTCAGGTGAAAATATTTTCGGGAAATGAAAATATTTTCAAGTGTTTGGTTGCATTTCAAAAAATGATTTGAAAAATATTTTCTGGTGTTTGGTTGTATTCTTGAAAATACTATAGAAAACACATTTTCTACTTGTTGCTCACATTTTCTCACATTTTCTTTGCTTCCAAACAAATATATAATATCATTTCTCAGTCCACAAACACAAAAGAAACAAAACCAAAGAAAAAAAATCATCAAATCCTGTCAAATTGAGGGAAGAAGGAAGAGAGAGAGGCGACTGGGTTCGAAGGCGAAGGCATGTTTCGGCGCGGTGCTGCGATATTTGCTCGAGGCGAAGGCGTGTGGGTCTAAAGGCGAAGGCGTGTGAGGTGACTGGGTTCGATCTTTGCTTGATCGTTGCGGTGCGATTGGCGCGATGCTGTGATCGACGAGACTAATGCGATCTGGTGTGATCGGTGTGGTGCTGTGATCAATGAGATCGGTGGAGTGGGATGGGTCGGTGAGGATGAGGGATGGGTCAGCGGAGTACCCTCTCCTTGCTTGGCTTGAGGGATGGATCTTCTGTGTGAGTTCGGTGAGGATGTGAGTCCGGCGAGGATGTGCTCTTTCTCTGGGTCTTCTTGCTCTCTTTCTCTCTCTCTCTTCGGGTGTCTGAGCCAGAAATCATTTGAAGGTAAAATGAAAGTGTAATTGGTTTTCATGCGTGAGGCTCAGTATTTTACGGTCAACTGAAATTCATTTTCAGTTTGACCGAATTTTCATGCTTACCCAAACACCCTTAAGGGTGTAAAACGTTTTCCTGATTTCCTTTACCACCGAAACAAATGCACCCTAAATAGGGACAATCATCTTCAAATGAAATTGGACTTGGATCTCTCAATTTAGTGAATGAAATTGGAGTATAAGAAAAATAAAAATGCCCACTAACTTATCATAAATTCAAATTGCAAAATAGCAACAAATCCTTTTCGTATTTCACTTCGATAATACAACATAAGCTACTTTTTTTTTTTATTTTTACATGTGGTGGTGGGGGGCGGGCGGCGGCGGTGGAGGTGGCGGCGGTGGCGGTGGAGGTGGCGGCGGCGGTGGTGGTGGCGGCGGCGGTGGCGGGGGAGGTGGTGGCGGCGGTGGTGGTGGTGGAGGCGGTGGCGGGGGAGGTGGTGGCGGGGGCGGCGGTGGTGGCGGAGGCAGTGGTAGGGGTGGCAGCGGTGACATTGTCGTCAGCGTCGTTGTCGTCGTCGTCGTCATCGTCATTGTTGTTGTCATCGTCGTCGTTGTCGGTGGTGGGGGTGGCGGTGGCGGCGACGGCGGCGTCATCGTCGTCATGGATTTTGTTTTGAAACTTTGTTGGCAAAGCTGGCTCTCTTTAAGTATATTAACACTAATCCTTTTGGTTGCATGTATAATTTATGTTGGTTAGAGCATCACCATCAGATGTGGTAAATGTGCCAAATGCCAAATATTTGGCACATTTACCACACCAAACACCAAAATCTCTTTTTATCAGATGTGCTAAATCCCATAAAATTTGCCACATGTGAACAGTACCGTTGCAAATTTGCAACGGTACTGTTCACATGTGGCATAATTTTTATTGTTTTTTTATTCTGTTTTCTCTCTCTCCTCTCTCCTCAGATTATTCTTTTCTCTTCACTCTCACCGTTCCCTCTCACCTCTGTTCTCTCTCACCGTTCCCTGTCACCTCTGTTTTGTTGATCTTGATCTGTCATCGCCGATCCATCATCGTCGTCTCACCGATTTCATTTTGCATCGTCATCGCCGATCTCTCCGGGCATCGTCATCGTCATCGCCAATCGGAATCGACGTAGGCATCGACGTTGAGGTGAGATCGGAGAGTTCGTCACGATCGTGGGCATCGACGTTGAGGTGAGGTGAGATCTTGATTGTGGGTTGCCGGTGTTAGTAGGTTTGGGTTGCCTGGGTTGCTTGGATTTGGGTTGCCTGAGTTTCGTGTGTTTGGGTTGCCTGGGTTTTGATTGTGTTTTCTGGGTTTGAGTTGCTGTGCTAGTGGGTGTTGCTCTGTTTTTAATGGGTTTTGGGGTGGATTGTTGATGACGGTGGTTGTGGTGGTGGTTTTACAATGGATTGTGGCTGCCACGGTGGTGGTGGCAGCAGCGGTGGCAGCGGCAGCAGCGGCAGTAGCAGTGTTGTAGATGTTTTTTATTGTGTTAAATATATTATTTTATTGTGTAGTTTATATTATTTTAATGTGTAGTAAATATTATTTTAATGTATAGAATTGAAGTATAGAACATCTGATAAATGGTATGTTGTAAAATGATGTGGTAAAATAATAAAGTAAGTCTTTAATGTGGTAAAATGGCATAAATTATGCCACAACTGATAAAGATGCTCTTAGATCCATATTTATAGCACCATTGATTCCTTTTATTTGGATTTCAAAATGGAATTTAGATAATGTAAAGAAATGGAAAGGAATGAACAATTTAACTTGTAATGAAATAAAAAGAAAAGAATCAAATGATCTCTTTCTTTCTTTGGATGTTAACTGTAAAGGAAGAGAGAGAGAGAAAGAGATTAATGTCATCTTTGTTCTTTATTTTTTTTATCTATGCTTTAGTTGAATGGGGTAAACATCTAATTTTGACTTAATTAATAAATACTTTACTATTTTTCCCATTGGCAATACAAAATGAGTGATTAAAGGTGTAATGCAAATTTTACTACATATAAGATAGATTTAGATATGCATCCAAGACCTTTTTTTTTTAATCTACACACTGTTACGAGATAAATCGATGTATAATTTTTTTTTTTTTTAAATCTTAATTATGTTGTGTTGTTAATGTGTTATCTAGGATATCCATTGTTATGTTAATATGTAAAATTGTTATTTTGAAATTTGTTGTACCATTAACACATTTTTCATTAAAAAAAAAAAAAAATTTGAGGGTGGAAGTGGAAAAAATTTAATAATTCCATTCCTTTTGCTATTATAAGTTTATAACTTCCAAAATAAAGAATATGTTATTTCTTTCTTTATTCATTCCATCCAAAACTATGCAAAGAGTTGATGACTGTGACTTTGTAAGGATCAACAACGCATTTTACAATTTCATCAAATTATAACTATACCATTATATCAAAGAATTTACCAAAAACATGACAAAATAAATAGTAAAGCAAGCATATTAAACTTTTTCTATATGCCGATGAACAACAAAAAAAGATGTACAAGAAAAATTTATGTTCGAGAGGGTTGAAAGCAAGGAATCTTTCTTTTGTTTGAAAAAATAAACACAACAAAGGAAAAAAAAAAAGGAATTGAATTCCTCTTTCACTTGATTACTTGAGACAAAGTTAATCTTTTTTCCTCATTTTTTATTCATTATTATTTTCTTAAACTCTAAACATGAATATTATCTTAATTAAGCCTTTTTATTTGATAGGCTAAGAATGTATTGACCCCTTTGGTAACTTAATCAATTAATTTAGTAAAGTGAAATTGATTAAATTCAATTACATGCAATAAGCATGGTAGCACAAACAAATCACTAACTAAGTTAAATGCAATGGAATATAAATTTGACACAGGTGATTTGTTTACGAATGGGAAAAACCACAGAGGCAAAGCCCCACCAAGTGAATTTCAGGTCACCACTCCCGAGAATCCATTATTATAAAAAACAAGCGGTTACAAGTAAAAGGAATCCCAGTACCTAATACCAATCTACAGTTGAACTCTTACCCCAATACACAATTGGACTTGTAATGTAGTAACAATCTCTCTTTTTAATACATGACTTCTGGTATGTGACTAACCAATCGATGCATGGATTCAAGTATGTAACTAACACACCAACTTGAGAAAGATGTTGGTTGCAAAGTTCTTCAGTTCATTCAAACAATGAAGATCAAGAAGCTCCTTGGTTACAAAACCCTTGGCGCAAAGACGCAATAGCTTCTACAAAGAATATGATGAACTAGGGCAAATTGTTTCCGGTCACAATATGCATGAATAATCACTTTGCATCAATTTGCATAACCTTGCATCAAGTGAGACGGCCCTTAAAATAATCCTTGTATATGTCTAAGGTTGTGAGAAAAGAAACCTTACACAAATACACTTGGATATGTGTGAAAATAGATCTGAAAATCTGAATTTCGTAATTCTTGATAGATATTGTATCTATCGAGTAGCTGTTGAGCATTAGACATTAAATCTCGATAGATATTATCTGTCAAGCTATCTGTCGAGTTTTAATGAATATCACTTTTTCACTCGTTTCTTGGACAGATTTGCATGACTTCAATACTAGACTTGAACTCTTGTTCCTTGAAGTACTAAATTCATCCTAGATTTACCCAATTACAAGTAAAGTGCGTTTTGTCAAAGGATTAGCCAATTTATATATATAACATATGTTCTAACAAGTTCCACATATGTCCTAACATTATTCCAATATATTCCATTTTAATTTAGTAATTTCTTTCCTTAATTTCTAAGCTTCCAAACAAATTTAAAAGAACGAAAGAGACAAAGAAAGTTATAGTGTGGTCTTGGGCTTGTGAGAGGGTTTCCTAGTTTTATATTCTTTTCTTTCCTTCAATTTTTTGTAGTTTGCTTTTTTCATTTGCTTGTGAGAGGGTGGTTCCTGTTATAATTATATTTCTTTAGATCTCTTGATTAATGTTTTAGGTATCACGAAGTACATTCTACTGGGAATTCTCAGGACCATCTGACCGTGATTATTTGGTTAGAGGATGAACCCGATTTCTTTTGTGACAAAATGAGAAAAGACGAGCAACTTGTAGAAGTTGATTTAATCTAATGAAAATCCTTTCTTTCTGTAAAATAATAATAATAATAATAAAACAATGTCACAGTCATGATAAATGTATATTAATAACTACAATAGCTATCAAATTTTATATTTAAAAACGGGGTTTAGTAACACGAACTTGGGAGAAAATTGCTTTTTGCCCATTTCTGAAAAAAAATCCAGCATTTTGCCATCTTTCTCAAACTAATTAGAGAAATGCCCCTCTTTTGAAAATCGAGTTTCTGAAAATCGATTTAGGCCCTATAGTGGCATTTTTAAAGACCCTATAGTGACGTTTTAAGGACCTATAGTGACGTTTTGTAACTCAATTTTCATAAAGTCGAGTTACATGCAATTTTTTTTCTTTTTTTTACCTATAACTCGATTTTATGAAAATCGAGTTACAAAACGTCACTATAAGTCCTTAAAACGTCACTATAGGGTCCTTAAAAACACCGCTATAGGGCCTAAATCGATTTTCAGAAACTCGATTTTCAAAAGAGGGGTATTTTCCTAATTAGTTTGAGAAATAGGGCAAAATGCTGGATTTTTTTTTCAGAAAGGGGCAAAAAGCAATTTTGTCCCACGAACTTGTAATCTATGTAGGGCTATTAAAGTAGTGGAATTTTGAATTAAAAGTAAATAGTCTGAGAGTTTCTAAGAGTTTAAATTTAAAAGCAAAAATCATATTTAAACAAAAAATAAAAATAAAAGAGAGCAAAAAATCATATTAAGTTAAAGTTTATTGTGCATTACACGCTAGTAACTAATAAAATAAAATCCATGTAACTACCCAATTATCACTTATTTAGCAAGTCGTTTATTACCTATAACTAATCGAATTACTTTAAGGTAAAACCAACCCCTCCAAATATCCCTACAACATCTAAAATGATTATAAAAAAAATCTCTAAATGATCAAAGTTTAGTGGAATTTAATTTGGGACAAAATTGCCAAATGCCCTTTTCGGGCAAAGATAGTAGTTCTTTGCCCAATTTTCCAAACTAATCAGGAAAATGCCTCTCTTAAAAAAAAAAAAAAATTCTGGAGCCTTATAGTGGCGTTTTTAAAGACCTATAGTGGTGTTTTTAAGGACCTATAATGGCGTTTATAACTCGACCTCCATGAAATCGAGTTATAGGCAATTTTTTTTTATTTTTATTTTTTACTTATAACTCGATTTCATAGAGGTCGAGTTACAAAATGTCACTATAGATCTTGAAGACGTCACTATAGGCTCCTTAAAAAAGCGTCTATAAGGCCTAACTTGATTTATCACAAATCGAGTTTCAAAAGAGGGACATTTCCCTAATTAGTTTGGGAAACGGGGCAAAGAGCTGCTATTTTTGCCCGAAAAGGGCATTTGGCAATTTTTTCCATTTAATTTGTTTGAAACCCAAAATAAGTAATCAAATTAAGACCCATTTATCACTCTAATTGGATTCGTACTTATCTGAAGCCCACTAGCTAAGGCTAATAAGTCTTGTCCTTCGTTGCATAAGGTGACGCGGTACAAGAAAGGCAAGGATTAAGGATAGCCTTGCTGCTCAGATAAACGCACTAAAAAAGATTTGATATGGATCCATATGTCTGGAATTATTCTTGTATCTTAGGAGTTTGAATTAGTTATAGTTTTGGTAATTTTTGTGGTACAATTTTGGCCAAAAGTGTTAGGGTGTTTCTACTTTGGTCTTTCAAATTTTCATTTTAACCCTACAGGTTTGATTTGCTTCTTTATCGGACTTTTATGTTTCAAAAGTTTTATTTAAGCGCTTCATTTTTTATTTAGTTTCTTGTTTGGTGTTTTAGGTTTAAAACTTTTCATTTTTATGAAGGATTTAAAAGAAAATTTTTGAAATGTAAAGGACCAAACAGAAAATGAATCAAACTTGAAAGGATGATATGAAAATTTTAAAATATAAAGGACCAATATTAAAATGGACTCAAAAATGTCAAAATGAAAATTTGGTGTAGAATGATGAAAACATCTCTAAAGTTTAAGGGCAAATACTGAGCTTTAGTCTTTTAAATTCATTAACAATGTATGAATGTTAAAGACAAAAAATCATTAAGTCTGCTTTAATTTTAAAAATTTCTTCGGTTCCTTTTGCTAATGATTGGTCGTCGACATTTCAAGAGGAATTATTTGTTTTGTTGGCTTAGGGAAACATGAAAGTGATTTTTCATACAATTTTTAGCATCCATTTGAATTGGAGTACTATTAAAGAGTTTTAATTATGATCCTCTTTATATGTTAAATTGTGTTTTTCGATTGATCTTGTTCTCATGGGTCAAACTTGTTTTGATGACTGAGTCTCAAGGGTTGTCCAAAAATTTCTTAGGATATATATGTTAACCTTACGGTTTCTTGCTCCATTATTAATGGTGAACGAAACTTGCATGAATCTATTTATATTGTGTCAAAAAAGAGACCTCATATCTTATCATGCAAAACAACAAATCTTTATTATTCCTGGAAGAGTTAATTTAGCCTTCGAGGATAGCATTTCGAATATATCCTTTCAAATGCTTTGTTAAGAATGAAGGAAATTTATCTAATAACCCTTGTTAAATAGTTCAAACAAGCATATAATGCAGGCCAATAGAATAATTCCTAAATCAACTTGAGTAATTCTCTAATATGAGTATCAGTATCTCTTTCATAAATTAAAGCATGGCTGAACTTTCTATTTAATAAAAATTTTATTTTTTTTATGTTTTTATTTTAATAATTTGATAGTTACAATAGTGGTGATGGAGTTCAACCCTGGGTGTTCTCACTAATAGTGGAAATACTAGGAGATGCCAAACAATTAAACTAGAAAACTCTTAGCTAATGGAACCTAACTTTATTGCATCCAGGCCATATTAAAAAGACTTCAAATACTAAACCAAATTGCCAACACAAAGTAGTATCATATTTTTGTCGTGGGCTTTTTTGAGTTTGTGGGTTGGACTGCCTCCTACCACACTAAGGCCCGAAGGTGTTCTAAGTAGGAGAGTCAGGACTTGTCCAATTGCAACTCACCATGGGTCAGCTTGTGTGCAAACTAAAACCCCTTTGTTGAAACTTTGGTCACATGCCCATGACAGGCGTAGCTGTTACAAAAGGGTTATGGTAGGCAAATACAATATAACCATAATAAAGAAGATAGGCTTACTGTTAGATGAAATAAGAAACAAATAATCAAAATAAAGAGAAAGAACAACACAACAATGAAAAATGCATCATAAATGGGATGGTAAAGATAAACGAGAAATAATACTAGTACTTAATCAATGAAAATTAGAGAGGAAAAGGTTAGTCTGCTGTGCTTAGTTGCACTACAAGGCTAAGACCAAGGAGGGAACCATTTTCTCAATGTGAGTAACCTCACAGGAAGATCCTGCTGTAGAAATTACCCATTTGGAGAGAAAGGTCCTAAATGGCTCGTGTCCAAAAATCTTAATCCGTAACAGAGGGTAGGCTTTTAGAGGGAAAGAAATGATTAGCCTATTGGTGCATGCCTGCCATACTACTCTCTCTTTGTTTCTTCTTTCCAACTCTCTTTCTTCTTCTCGGTTTTTTTTTTTTTTTTTTGCTACTCTGTTTTTTCTACTCTCCTCTTTATAGTTCTCACTTCGTGTAATGGTGTGATGTGATAGTTGTGATACTGTGACTCTTGTTGTGATTGTTGTTGTTATTATGCTAGTGATGTTATTGTTACTGTGCACGGTGGGGCTCCTTAAATACTGCCTGCCGTGACTGTTTTTTTTTTACCATTTTACCCCTTAACCACTTTTGTTTGAGTGTGGGTGTCCTGCCAGACCACTTACTGGTTTGTCAGTTGCCCAGCCCTACCACTTACTTGTGCTAGCCATGCCACATCCCATTACTAGAAAAAAAAATTCTATTTGTTTGCTTGCTCACCGTGGCATTCCTATCTGCGACAAGGTGGACATTCTCTCTCACTATCCTTCATGACATGCATCTAATGGTTCCAACTCATCCTTTTCTCTTTTGGGTGATATGTCATCCCAACATGACATTTCTCCTAAAAAATTTTAGGCGAGAACCGCAGAATAGGCTCCTCCTTCTTCCCACTACCAGACCATACCCTCTCTTACCTCTAATCCATGGCCCACCACTCCTGTATCGGCTGGGTACAGGTTCGTGGTGCTTGGCCTTATGCGTGCTCTACTTTCGTGTGTGGCCAAAGCTTGTCTGCTGCTCATGCATTTGCCATGGCTTAGAGGCTCGTCTGTGTGTTCTATTGCTCATTCTTGGTCTCTTGTGGCGTGAATTGGTTTCTGATCCTTCATTCTTTATTACTTGCCTTCAAGGGTTAGGCCTCGCTTGATTGTGAGCTTTTCTCTCCTTAACCCACTCTTTGCTCCTTCTGTAGACTTATTAGCATCCATGCCGTGCCATTTTGCTATTTCCTACTGTGATGTTTTTTGATCCGTGCTTGCTGGGCCTCTTTTGGCCTGCCATATGCTTTCCTTTAACTTAATTACAGTAACCCAATATTGTCATTGCGGGCTCACATTCATGCTACTTCAGGCCTTCTTGACCCATTCCATTGCTTATGGACTTCCTCGGTCCATTTCTTTCTCCTTGGGCATCCTTGGCCTATTTTCTTTCCTTGGCATCCTCGGCCCATTCCAATTCTGAATTTCGATGGCTTTTGATAACTCTTTTTGAGCTTCCTGGGCCCAATCACCATATTCTTTACCTTTGGGGTTCATGGACTTTTCATTAACCCCTTACTTACTTACTTTATTACTTCGGGTCTGCTTTGGCCCATTCTTGCTTTTCTACTTCATGTAATGTCCATAGGTTTACTATTTCTTTCTCTGGGCTCCTTTAGGCCCGTTTGCTTTCTTCAAGACCCATTTATTATTTTATGGGTCTATGATCCATTATTCCTACCATTCGGGCTTAATGGTTGTTTCCTCAATTTACTAATTCTTTTTGCCCATATTGTTGGGCTTCTCCTTTCTATTGGGCTTTTTTTTCAAAATGAGCCTCAACAATTTTCATCCTCATCATAAAACTTACACACTATGTATTTTTGTCCCTTAGCTTTGTATTCAAACCATACATATTACATCTTAGCCTTTGTAGCCTTAATGCCTTCCCCAAAGGACCCCTCTTCAACATTGTTAATTAATTACCTTAGGTTGCTTCTTCTTCTCCTTAGCAAACTTTGGCACTGAGATTCTCAAAAACCCCATCTTGAAGACGTGCCTTAACATGATCCAAATCTACATTTCTAGTGACATAGCTAGAATTTGACTTATGGGAAGAAAATTTTAACTAATAAATACATCTCCACACAGTTGGACATACATAATCGAGAAGAAATCATCCCGTCTAGATCTCTTTAATTTTCTTTTTTGTTTTGGCTCGTATAAGGCAAATAAGATATGTTATTCTTGTATTTTGCCTCGTTTCTCTTAATATAATATTTGTTTTTTTTTTTTTAAAGAGTAATTTAAAAATATATTTATAGTGAATAAATATTTAATTAATAAAAATTAAATTAAAGAATTAGTAGGAATAACAAATATAATTTAATCAAAATCTGTTTATACTATTTTATCATTTTATTTATGGATTGGATAGTGTACAACTGTACATCAGGACATCTATATATATATATATATATTTAGAAGGAATCAGACATCTATATTGATATAGGTAATTGTTTATTTTATTTTTGAGAAAAAAGGATATTATTTTAAGAAGGAATCAGGACATCCAGTGTTGTCCACCATCATCAACCATTGTGTGCGCCGAGTCTGGAACTCGGTCACCGACGAACTCGTCGTGGAATCCTTCAAGGCAAAGTGGAAGCTCAAACACGTGATCGGAAAGCCAATCTCTGGAACCTTCTGGAGAGACAATGAGAGTCGGAAGTTCGCTATTTCGCATCAGGTCGTTAAAGGAGACAGTTTTGCTAGT
>NW_027070653.1:24926-42141 GCF_002906115.3 Quercus suber | reverse complement strand
CAAATCTCGAAGAGGCCCTAAATGTTAATATAGTTTTATAATAATAGATAGAAAGTTAAGATTAAGTATCTTAACAAGGAAGGTAAATTTACAAAAATAAATGCACTATAGAATGACCCTTTTTAAGTAATAGATTCTTAAAAAAAAAAAAAAAAGAAGAAAGTAATTGCATTAATGGATTTAAAAAATGATCAGGTAAGAATACGGCCCATGAATCTACACAGTAAAACTTGTTAGCTAACTTCTCAAGGCAGCAATTGTGGTCAACCCTTCAGTACTAGAAGTAGGACGCTGATCAAAATTCATATCCCTGCGGCAACTCACTACTCATTTAACCTACATACATTGCTTGATTATCTTGCCTTCCATCAAGCCTCAACGACATACATAACAAAAGCACCTTTTTAACACAAGACCAAGCACACGCATATGAGAGAGAGAGTTGAGACCACTGGGTTCAAACAATCATTCCAGAGCCAAATGAAGAGATACAAAGCATTTGATACAAACAATTGGTAAGGGTGGCAGCTGAGAGTCCAGTGTTAAATCTGCACTGGGTTACTACTAATCAAAATATCTAGGTTTGTCATTAAAAAAATAAAACACCCCCCATACTCTTAATCCTAAAAATAAAAATCAAAGAGGGCAGAGAAAAACTCATTCCCTGACCTGAATACTTCTGAATACTTCCAGTGCTTCTAACTACATTTGAATTGTTAATTCACACTACTACACATCAGGAAACTCCTACCAGCATATCTAAAAAGGTAGATGCAGTAGAGGCCATCCAAAGCGACCACTATATGGCAAACAGCATTGAGCATCATTATGTTGTGAAGAATGTCCAGAGCTTCTTTCCTATTGAGACTTCACCAGGATGTTCAGACTCTTCATCATCCTCTTCATCTGCCCCATCTACATTAGCATCTTCACCATGGGATTCACTCCTGTACTCATCTACATCACCGTACTCTTCTGGAGTCTCATTCACCTCTTCACTCATGATCGTGTTCTCAACCAAATTGTTTGTAATATCAGCAACACCAACCTGAGAGTCTGCAACTCTCTTGGACTGTGCCACAAAATTTATAAACATCACGTCAGAGAAATCAGTTCGACTGCTCGAATGAGTGTTCCATAATCAGTTACAACAAGGATGGCTCTAACAGTTGTACTTTGGCAAAATAGTAACAGCTTAGTCAAATAAAACAGCAAACCCATGCACATCACACATTAAAATCATTAAGAAATGTATACTCTTTAGTCTTCATTAAATAATTCTTACATTCTCCAAAAATCAGAAACACACACATATACAGAGGGAGAGAACAGCTTTTAAACTTTAGCTTTGAAATTTATGTTATTTTAAGTCCTAGTAGAAATCAAAATAAAACCCTAAATTTTCAATAAAAAAATGGAATTCTACAAAGAAATTGATTTGAACAAGGAGAAAAAAGGACCAAAAACAAGATCACACACATATGTGCAGATACAGTATTACAACAAATCAAATGGGATATAGAAGAAACCCAAATTCTTTATAATTCCCTTACCCGCAAAAAGTGAGAGCTTCCACCATTCTCACTTGCAGCTCCAGTCGAAAGTGCAGGAGCAGCTTTGGAGCGAAGAATTTTCTCACCTGTTGCTCTAACAACATCTGTCTCTTCCTTGTTTTCTTTGCTAAGTTCAGGCATGGCTCTGGCAGCTGTGACAGTAGCTTTACTGAAAGGCATTATGGTAAAGTCGGTAGTTAGTTGCTTGACATGCCACAGATGAACAAGGCATCTTCCTACATCAATTAATTGTAATATATTTTTTCTTCCTTTTTTTGGGTTATGTCTCTACAATTTAAAACTCTCATCTTTATTTCCCCCTGCTTAACTTCCAAAACTTTGAATATGCAGCCTCCTAGAGCCTAGATGGTCTACAACACCAAATAATCCCACAAAAGAGAGCATCCCTCCCTTCTTCCTTTTTTGGGATGGAAACAGACAACAGTTTTCAAAATTAAAGAAATTTATGTTTACAACATTTTCACAACAAATTTTAAATGACAGATTGTCATTGGCTATTATGGGTGAACAAAAAAAAAAATGATTTAAGTTGTGGATTTAATTTAGGACCAATAATTTCCACCTATAATTTGTTGTGAAAATATTATAAAAATGTTGTAAACGTAGCATTCCTCTCAAAATTATTATCTAGCTGTGAGTTCAATAACCAATATTCAACAGTCTAAAAATAATCTATTAATTTACACCGCCTTCAACTGAACAAAGTTTTTTTTCCTTTGGGAAAATATGCGTAACCATGCACAGCATGGCACATGCGCACCCCCCCCCCCCCCCTTCCTTAAAGCAAGTTATTACCTTTACTTAAGTCATGGATGTGGGAACTTACGTTTTGGGTCTCCGGAGATTATATCGTTTTTCACCAGGAGCTAGCACAGCTGTAGTAATTTTCTGCCGCCTTGTCCTGCGTTGGCCTGCCACAACACTATCAGAACGTCCTTCACTATCATCACCATCATGCTCACTACCCATGTTTTGAGATGTTTGAGCATGGTTCCGCTTCCGTCCATTTCTTGGCAGTCTTTGACCACCTAGACTAGAATCATCACGACTTTCAGCATTATCATAGGCAGAATCCTCAGCATTCCCATTTGGATAATCATTCTCATTTTCTTCTAAAGCTTCCCCAAGTATAGCCTTTGCATCTTTGACAACTGCCTTCACAGAGCGCGTCCTATAAACTCTAGGCCTCCCTCTTCTGCGAGGTTTGTGCTGATCACCATTCAAATCAGATGGCTGGGAATCATCGGCAACTTCAGGCGCCTTACTGTTGATGTTGC
The DNA here is from genome assembly GCF_002906115.3 of Quercus suber. Taxonomy (NCBI): domain Eukaryota; kingdom Viridiplantae; phylum Streptophyta; class Magnoliopsida; order Fagales; family Fagaceae; genus Quercus; species Quercus suber. Next base: position 39,290 of record NW_027070653.1, on the reverse strand, counting down.
TTTGATCATCAGCTGATGGATCTTGGCTGACTTCTATCTCTCTAATGCTGTTGTCAGATTGGATTCTCTGGACATCAAAAGAATCAGTTGCAACACCAAGAGATATCTCTGCCTGATTTTCGGTGCTAGATACTCTCTTGGAAGGTTCTTCCATATCAACATTCTGGCAAGACAAATGTGCCTCCAAATTTTGAACAGCAGTAGACTCAATATTCTTGATTGGGGAAAATTTGAAAATCTTGGTGGTGCACTTGCGTAGCCAAGATATAGTTCCACCAGAAACTGGAGATCTTGAGCCAACTCCAACAGGGGATATCTCACTGTTTTGCTTCTCAGAAGCAGCAACATTTCCATGACCACCTTCCTTGGCGTGAACATCATCAAGTCTAGAGAGAGGAATAACCTCTTCATTCTCAATTTCAGCTAAAGACTGCAGATCAGAAAGCTCATACTCAGAGATAATTTGAGCACAGTTCTCGCAACCCTTGAGTTTTTCAACAAATGAAATGAAGCGTCGTCTCTCATTAACAAATTGGTCCCGCTGGTCTTTCAACTTCCTCCTAAGGTCATCAAGCACATCGATGTCTTTTCTCATTTCCACTTGATGCCTTTCAAGATGCTTTCTATTTTCATCAGCTTCTTGTCTTTCTTTTTCTATTTTAGCTCTTTCAAGCTTTATTCCTTCCATTTCTCTTCTAGCTACTTCTCTTAAGTAATTAATATTGTTTAATTCTCTCTCTCTTTCTTCCTGAAATAACCTCTCCCTCTCACGCAAATCTTTTTCCTTGTACTCTAACTGGTTCTGCAAATCAGTCTCAAGTTCTCTTTTTCGCAACTCAAAATCATGAAGCATTTGGCTTCTGTCACTATCAGCTTTTTCAGCAATTGCTAATTTATCATGCTCCATTTGAGCTGTAAAAGATTCTTTGGAAAATTTAAGATCTTCTAGCTCCCTTTGTATGTACTCCTGTGTTGCCAACTTCTCATTTTTTAGCTTTTCTTCTTCAGAGTGTTTCAGTTTTTCCATTTCTTCCTTCTGATCAGTCAATTTTTTCAGATCTTTCTCGATCTCAGCTCTTTTCTCATCCAGCTCTTCCCACTCTCTCTCAAAACTCTCCTTTTGTAACTTCAGATCTTCAGCTTCCTTAAGAATAAGTTCTTTCTGAAGCCGGCAGTTTTCTATTTCCTGTTTTAATTCTGACTGCAAACGAACAAATTCCAGCCTCTCTTCTTCACTTACTTTAAGCTGATCCTTCTCTTCAGCTATCTTCAATAGCTCTTCATCATTGTGAGCCCTTATCTTCTCAACTTCATCCTTAAGACTAAGCAAATCTTCTTTATCAGAAAGCATTTGCTTCTTCTCATTCTCCAAATTCTTTTCCTCAGACCTCAAGGATTTTTCCCTTTCCTTCAGATCTTTCAATTTTAATTCATGATCCTTCTCTTTCTCCCTAAGTTTCTCCCATCTCTTTTCTAAAGTCTGCTCTCTCTTTGCTACTTTCTGCTCCATGTGATTAATTTCAGCCTCCCTCTTCTCCACTTCAACAACCTTGTTTTTCAAATCATCATCCACAGATTTTCTCTTTTGATCGATTTCCAAATCAAATTCACTCTTCTTTGCATCTAGAATAGCATTATGTTCATCAAGAAGCTTTTGAATCTCAGTCTGTGGATGTTGCACAAAACAAACCAAAATAAAAATATCAGGGGCACAATTTTGAATGATAGCAATAAAATTCCAATTTGATGTAGCAAAAGTATAATGTTTGATAGACTATTTTCCTGATGCTGCAGACCTATTATTTAAAAGTTTTTCCTTGTAACAAGTGCATTAAAACAAAGAAATCAGGGGTGGGGAAAAAAAGAAAAGAAAAGAGAAATATATCTAGAACTAGGGAAGAAAAAAAAAACTCCCCCCATCTCCCCCAACAAAAAAATGTATCACCTCAGAGAATTTCCTTTAAACAAAACAAGAGTAAAGGCACCTCCTTGATATAGCATACTTCTCCAATTACCGGACCAGTTTCACCCCAAATCTACAGATTACACTGGTGCAAACACAAACTAGATAGAGCATGCAAATAACAAGACACACGCTAATTAAATGCCAAATGAAGATGACCAACGTAATAAATACACTAAACATGAGAAATCCTTCTCAAAAGAATCTTCTATTAAAAGAATAAGGTACAAGAACTCACCCTTTCTCTAGCATTGAGCTTTTCTTCTAATGCAAGTAACTCTTTCTCTTTCGTCTCTAAGTTTAATCTCACAACATCAAATTCCTGCCCAAAGTAAACTGATATATTAATACAAAAATCAATTAAAATTTTAACAATGGCTCGGCATGGTGAAATACTTGCCTTCTCTTTTAAAGTAAGATTTGCAAGCCTACTGCTTATATCTTCTTCTTTCTTTTGCAAACTGATGTTAGTTGCTTCAATCTTCTTTTGTGCCTCTTCAAGGACCTTTTCTTTCTGCTTGAAAATCCTATCATTCTCATTTGCCCTCTCCTCTCTTTGGTTAAGCATTATTTGACCTTTAGCTAACCTATCCTCTCCCTCTTGCAACTTTCTTTCCCATTCTCGCAAGTCCTCTCTTTGCTTAGAAAAAGTAGAGTCATAACCTTCTCGCCTGCCAAAAAGAGGAAATGACTTAATTAAGTAAGAACAAACTGAAAACCCACTCAAGAGCCAATAGATCCAAGAACAAGCAAAGGTCAAAAGCATAAAGCATACTCGGAGATAAAGGATAAGCGGTCCCTTCGAAGTACAGCTTCTCGAGCCTCCAAATCCTGTGATTTTCTCTCAATTTCTGAATTTTTTCTGCTCACCTCAGCAAGCTTAGCATCAGCAGCACGCAACTTTGCCTCTATCTCAAAAGATTTCTCCTCAATGCTAGTGACTAAAGCACTTGCTTCAGCCAACTTAGAATCAGCAGTGAACTTGATTTCAGCATTTTCTGAACGCATGTCACGCAAAGCCTTCTCCAGCTGGGAAAAAAAATCTCCAAACATTAGGAAACATCACTTTGTATTTTGTTTTCTAGCTAATAAAATTTAATTGCATCATGACCAACAACCTCTGAGCTTAAAACTTAGCATTTTAGATAACAAGCTGAGTTCAGGATACATATTGCTTTGTCAACAAGAAATTATATTTAAAGAATTAAAAAGGTATTTTTAGCATAAAACTATCTGCTAAGTGATGATATGGCTGGATAAAAAATAAACTATTCATGCTTATACCATTAAAACTATGAGAATAAAATGTAACAAATAATGCTTATTGTTTCACAAAACAGGAGCAAGACAAACCAAATGAGATGCTTCTTGTTTTTAAATATTTTTTTTTAGTAATGAACAGATTTAACAAGAGAGAGAGAAATAAAAAGCAGAATATCCTTATAAAGACCTGAAGAAAATATTTGGGGATTGGATTTTTACTTATGAAGAGGGGAGGTGAGTAGTAATCCATATTGATAGGTAGAAATATGGCATCTCTTGAAGAAAAAAAATTTCCAGTTATTTAGTGATGATATTGATAGGTAGCAATGATAAGAAATTTATCTATTAGAGGAAAAAAAAAAAAAAAGAACATACATCAAGCACACACTCCTTCTCAACTCCCAAGGCCTTTCTCAAATTTTCTTCTCGATTCTCAACTTCAGATATTGCAATTAAATGGGATGATTGCTCTTGTTTAAGGGCATCTTTTGCTTCTGCCAAGGCTTGCCTAAGTTCTTCATACTTAGAAGTCCAATCCTTTTTCTCAATCAAGAGAAGCCCCATATTATACTGGTATTCAAAAAGCTGTCCAAAACATCAACAAAAAAAAAAATCATGTAAGAGTAAAGCATTGTATTTATTGTAACGAATGAAACATTAAAGACGATATAACTGATAATTTGTAAAATAAAACAATAAAAAAACTACAGTGACATAATCATTAATAGGCAAGTGATTAGGAAGGTCATAATGGTATTTGGTAATGAATATGGATTGCTAACAATCAACTCAACTACGCTTTAATCCCAACAAAAGTACAGTGGCTCTGTGAATCATCACAAACTTTGAGGGAGCCCAAATGTACTCACAAGAATTGCTGACAATGTAGTGAATATTTGATACTGTACCCTAAAACATCAAAGCTTTATGTAAGAACAGGAGGAGAGGGAGGAGTGAGAGGGTGAGAGAGCAACTGGCAAAAAAATTGTTTGGTTCAAAACATCTCTTGACCACCTACCAGCCTAAATATGTTTATAAATAGGGTGTCCAGACAGTTTAGAGGGTAGATGCAGAAGCTCCAGATGTAGAATTGAAACACCAACTTCACATAATCTTCAACTTTTTGGTCAAGCGCACGTTTGGTACAGTGTAATTTTTGGAGCAAAGAATGATGTAATATTTAAAGTGGGGTATTTAAAAGAAGTTGTACTTTATAAAGCTGTATTATAAAGAAGCGCAGTTTTTAATCACCCTCCCAAATGGGTACTAACTGTGAACCCAAAAAATAAAAATAAAAAAAGCTTGGCCACAAAAAAGTCATAAAAGCGTTCTGATGTGGCTACTGTTCAAATTCCTAATGTGAGTACCTAATCCACCACCATATGTGGCAAATCATATATCCTACATAATATCCAGGTATTAATATGATGGCAATGACATAGATACTGTACAAAGGTGTGTTTAGCCAATGCAGTAGATCATATAGAACACATTCATTAAAAAGTAGATCATATCAGACACACTTACTTTACTATGCAAGAAGTTATTTCCTCAACTACGCCAGTGTTATGATCAACACACACACACACACACATAGCTGTATTCTTTTTCTTTCATTGTTTCTTTAAAAAAAGTTCATTAATTCCAAATTTCATGTAAAATCTATTTTCAGTTTCAAAGCTTTCATTTTTGAACAGTGCAGCATTTACCAGTTCTGGATCATCTTAAACCCAACCAGTATTGGCGAACCCAGCAACACCATAAACTACAGTAGCATTAACGACTTTAAGAGAACAGTGGATTATAAGTCCAAATCTTCAGTCATCCAGATTGTGAGCTCATAATTTTCTTTTTTAAAGATCGAAAATAACTCATAATTTTTTTTGCTTCAAAGACCATATAGAATTTGTGGTAATTACACACTTTAGGACCCATGATACAGAGAATACAAAAGAACTGGTTGCACAGCACAAACAAGGCTAATAAATGGTAATGCCTCTATCACATAATACAACAGGGACAGGCTCATCATTAAACCCATAAATATTGCTTAATCAAGACCTTGAAGCAAAAATGCAATTTTTAATTTCAAAACATTTTTTTTTATTTCCAACCAGTTACATTTAACATCAAGTTCAAAGTGCGAGACTCTTCTGTTTACTCTCGACAGTAAGTTTCGCACAAGTTAACCATGTAAAGGGCTAAAGGCAAAGAACAATACCCATTTCCTACTTTTTTCTATTCTCACTGTGTAACTGTCACTCCTCCTATTTGGCCCCAAGACTTCACTTTTCCCTACCTTTCAATCCCACATTCTTACTGTACAGCCTTTGCACACACACACAAAAAATAAATAAATAAACATAAACACAGAAACAAGAAAACATACTTGGGAACTAAAAGGGTAAAATTTTTCATAAATTGGACGATCTCGGTCACAAACAACTACCACACACACTGATAAATCACAGTATAACCGTTAAAAACAGTTTTAACTCAACAAGACCTTGATAAAGAAACTGTCTTTTTGTACCAAAATATAACTTAAAAAGACTCAAATCATAATAACAACAATCCAAATTCCATAAACACCCAATTAAGCAAAAGCTTTTTTCTTTTTTTTTTTTTGAAAACCCAATTAAGCAAAAAAGTTAAAAGCAACAAAAACCCACCAAAAATAGCACAAGCACAAGCACAAAAACACCCAGAAAAAAAAAAAATTTGAACCTCCACAAACCTCAATTTCAAGCTTGGAAACCTTCTCGGCCAATAATTCAGGGTCTCCGGCAGCATCAACCAAGATATTTCCCCCATTCTCCAAATTCGGCGTCGTTTCGACAAAAGCAACAGTCTTTCCTTTTCCAGCGTCAACAGAATTCGGACTCTGACCCGACCCGAGAACAGACTTCCGGGGCGTGAGAGAAGACCAACCCGACCACGCCTTCTTCTGTGGCGTAAACATCACGGTAGCAAAGTCTTTCCACTATTATCCCCTCACCAATTCCCCGAATTACAGATCTTCATATCAAACTTCAACAACAACAACAAAGAAACCGAAACCCTAATTGAAACAGAAACGAACTAGACCACCGTTCTTTCTTCTCTTTTGAATTCCAAGTCTTGAAAACGACGTCGTAGCGAAACCAACACTCAATTTCTTTCTTTTCTTTTCTTTTTTTTATTTCTCTCTCTCTATCTATAACTGACTCTCTCTCTCTCTCTCTCTCACTTTCTTAATTGTTGTGGTGTGGTGGTGGGAGAGAGTGTAATAACTAATAACAGTAACCCTAGGGTACGGGCGGACGTGAACGGAAATCCCAAATTCCGGCGAATTGTGGATTTCAAATCCGATAACGTCTCTCCAAACCCAAACACTTTTTTTTGAGCCAACCTTTTGTGATGATCACTATAACGTTCTTTTATTTTTATTTTTTTTAATTTATTTATTAATTATTAATGGACCAGACTAGAAATCCTTATGTATAAACTACTATACTAGCCTTTGGATGTTTATAATGGGAGTGGTTTTTGGAGGGGTAGTTTGGGGATTTTTGGGTGTGGCTTTTTTGGTTTGGAACGTGAAGGTTTTGGTTGGATGACGAAAAGGGCCTCGTTTGGTAAAGGCGGTTGTGAGAGAGGAAGAGTAAATTTGGGGGGTGAGTAGGGGCAGAAGAGTAAATGAGGTGGAGTTAATGAGAGTTCCCGAGAATATACTTATGTGGAAACTGGAAATGCCACGGTGTTAAGGAGCTGTTTAAAGTTGTGATGGAGGCCTTTTTTTTTTTTTAATAATTTAATTTAATTATTGATGTGAGGATGGAGGCGGTTTGGTCTTGAAGATGAGCATCTTTTGTCCCGTGTGGCTTCCTGGCCCATCAATTTAGACTAAACACACTCTCTCACTCTCTCTCTAAAGAGTGAGAGCTTGAAGTTGAAGTGTAGGCAACTTGGGGTACCAAGGGAGCCGATTTGATCATGGGTTAAATTGTTGGACCCCGTATGGGTTAAACTGTGGGACATGAGATTGTGGAGTGGAGGGGCCACAATGCTTTATTCGTGATGTACTTTCAGGAGAAAGGAATGATTTTTGTGAGAAAAAATAGATGGGGGGTATTTCTAGATGATGAATTTTGGTCATTTTATTTATTTATTTCGTGATTCATTTATCTGCTTCAACTTGAGTCATGCTTGTCAACAATTTCAAAAGTTGACGGGGTTGGAGTTCTTAACACACAAAAAAAAATGATGATTATATTATTTTCATGTTTTGATTGCATCTTTTTTTACTTTAATTGTTTGAACATTCCCATAATCTCATTAACTAGTTTAGAAGTTTCTATCTATTTTAGTGTAAATTTTTTTTTTTTTTGACACAACTATTTTTTTAAAATATCGGCATCATATTATCCATTTTACATGGCATTTTGTTTAAATATTGTTATTCAAAAAATATTTCATTAAAATTTTATTTCTTTATCAATTTTTTATTATTCTCAAATCGTCTATCTCTTTATCTTTAAATGAATAAAAAAACTATAAAAATTTTTTATGAAGGGTCCGTTTGGATAGCACTTATTGTTGCTGAAAGTTGATAAAAACTTATTGTTGCTGAAAACACTGTAGCAAAATAATTTTTAAATGTGTGAATAGTATTGTGGGACCCACTTTTAATATTAAATATTACATAAACAGTGCACGCACAGTACATGCACAGTGAATTTTGTCCCCCAAAGTCAACAAAGCCGGCAAAAAAAAAAAAAGAGGGAGAAAACGCAACAAGTGAAACGCAACACAACTTTACTAGCTATCCAAACCGGCACAAAGTATTAAAAAATAGATTTGCATGTGAATAATAACCGTGTATGTTTACAAGATTACTGCAACATCAATCTAAATTTACACAAGCTTAGATTGATTGATGTAGTTAATTTTTGGAGATGGATTTGCAAAATTTATCCCTTTTGCTATTATCCATTAACTAATATAAGTGTTCTAACCCAAAAATAAAAGGTTAAATCAAACTTTATAATCTCAAATGTAAAAAATTAAATCTTAAAGTTTCAGATAATTAAAAATTAAACCTTAAAATTTTTAAATCATATTAATTTAGATTTTAGACCATGGACTTTTTTTAGTGAAAATCTATGGACTTTTTGAGGATGATTTTTGGATTTGATTAAAAGAATTAGGGAACTGATTTTTTTGTTTTTATTGAGAAACAAACAGATACATACACAATTACACATGAGGAGAGAATATATATAGTTTCATTTAAAACTTTATATTTTGTGTAATGTTCTAGTTAAATTTTACAAACGGTTAAAATGAACCCCCTCATGACTTGGAAAAAATTAAAATTATATATATATATATATATAATATTTTTTTATTAGTTCAAAATATCTTTAAAAATGTTATTGCACACCCTGATCACAGATCAATCTAGTCCAAAACCAAACAAAAACACACATCAGTGCATCCCAAAATTTTTAGTTATAAAGTTAGTGATTCAAGAAAAGAAAAAAAAAAGTAAAGTCAGGGATGTTCCATATTTTTATTAGTTAAGTAGATACTTAGTGTATTATTTATGCATGAATGGGTGTGTTAATACAATGCTAATGAGTTGAGTTTTGTCAATTAGTTCAAAATATTTCTATAAAAATAAAAATGTTATACAAATTTAACAAAATAAAATGGTCACACCTATTCATATTGAAAATAGATAATAACAATTGATAATGAACTACCACGTAACAATTTTAAAATATGAAAACTTGTAAAAAGAAATTGTAAAACTCTATATATTTGTATTTTTTTTTTTTTCTTATCAATAACTCAATATATTTTAGTTATTTATTTTATTAAATTTTCTTTACTTTAAGTTTCTTAATGACCCCTTTGAAATATATTCCTAGAGCCGCCTGGTGAGATGAAAGGAGAATGATACAAGTATTTACATCATTTTTATTGGTGGTGCATTATGAAGTCAAAGTTCACTGGAGTTGGTTAATAATTTCTGGACTTTGGGTCCTTTAATGATACACGTGTTTGCGGACTTGTTGCAACGTTTTTCTCTGATGTTTATATGTTACTTGATTCAGCTTATGATGTTTATTCAATTGTCTTTTTTTGGCGTCTTTGAAAGCATCTAAAGAACGCTTATAGTAGTCTAATCAATTTTTTTTCTAAGCCATCACTTTTGGTAGTTCTGATAAAGAATTTGACTAGTTTGTGAAAATATCACGAGTATAAAAGGAATGTTCACTGTTGCAATTATGTGACCCTACTGGTTTTGAATGGACAATTTTTATTTGAAATTAGTTATACTCAAGGTTGTCAAAATCGGGATCTTACGTATGATTATTGAAGATAGGTGGAATCGTAGATCGTAGGATCAAATCGTAAATCGTAAGATCTTACATATTTTTAGATTTAAAGCAAAAAACAGGTTGATAATGGCTTTATATGTTGAATAATCACATAAATTATAAATTCATCCATAAAAAACTTAGATTTGCATCATATGATGTAATTTGCATGTCATATATCACTAAGTCTATATTAACAAAACAAATATATTTAAGTTTTGACCTAATGTATTTCAATAAATGTTTAATATTTAGCAAACAAATACCAAAATATTTATCAAAACATATGGAAAATATTTTCCAAGTTCTAAGTCCCAAGATTGAAATCCAAAATAAATTAGCAAATGGAAACTAGATAACTACAATATGAAATCCAAAAGCAAGATGAATATTAAGGTGAAGTGAACATTTAATTATTCTCATTCTAAGGTTCTTATAACAACCGTCGTAAATTCCTAATCATCATCATCCATTTCATCATCTATGTAAATATTATATATTTGTATACTAGAGCTACAAGAGACATCAAGATACAATTTCATACTCATCTATTCAAATTATATCGCTCAGCAACAATATGAGAGCATGCTCAAAAAAATTAATCAATCAATATACAAATACAAGCATAATTGATAAAACTATATATATATATATATATATATAATTAGTAATATTAGAACACAAATTAATATATTAATCAAATAAATTTAACAACATTATAACTTAAAAGGTGGCAAAGTTAACATCAAATTCTTCATTTAGAATTGATGAAGCATTTCTTCATTTTAATTATAAGTGAACTAGCAATTAGAAAACATTTTCTTAGGTTAACATAATTTTATAAAAAAAAATAAAAATAAAAATCCATACCATCATAAAAAAAAAAAAAAAAAAAAACCCTTAAAACTTCATCAAAACAAAAAATTTATCCCATAAAAAAATAAAGCCAAAAATTTATGTTTTTGGTAGAATCTCATACGATCCTACATAATCCTACATACGATCCTACCATTTTTACGATCCTAATGCGATCTTAAACATTTTGGTGAGGTGTGATCGTAAAATCGTGCGATCCTACGATTCGGATCACGATTTTGACAACCATGGTTATACCAGCCATTTCAATCCACATATTAATTTCTACACTTGCATTTTTTTTTTTTAAGTGACGATTTATATAATATTTCAACGCAAAGATTTTTTTTTGCATGAAAACTAACTAACAAAGCACATAATAATTGTTAAAAGATCTTTTTTTTTTTAAACTAATTCTTAAAGGATCATGATGGTATGTAAGATGTCATTATATTTTCCTTTTTTTATTGTCTTTGGACTAAGGCCTTTATTATTATTATTATTATTATTATTATTATTATTATTATATATTTGGCGTTATTTTTAATTTGGTCATTTACGTTTTAAAACTTATATTTTGACCTTACATGTTTGATTATATCTTCTTATTTACACATTGTCATTATATTTTCTTATTTAAACATTGTCAACCATTTATATTAGTAATATGATTTTTTTTTTTTTAGAAACTATTAATATAATAGTTAAGTGTTAGATAATTGGTGTCTATAAAGATATGTCACCAATATAATGCACTTTATGAATAGTCTAAAGCACTTTTATGATTATGCTGAAGATAGAGTTAGACGGGTGGGATGAATAAAGAATATAAGGTTATAGAGAAATTACACTTTTTTCATAATAAACTATACCACATTTTTCTTATCCAATATATATATATATATACCACATTTTATACTTTTCCCCATAAACTATCAAAACATAAGATCAACCTCCCAAATTGAAAACTTTGTAACACTTAAGTCTTTGCTGTATGTTTTGTTGTTAAATCTAACAAAATTTAGTATTAAAAACCCAATTAACCCATCTCTCCAAAATACCAAAGCAAAGCCGTAAATTGGTCTTTTAATACTTAATTTTGTCTTACTAAACACCAAAATAGAAGGCAGAAACATTGAAATAGAATTATAACGTTATGGGTTAATTATGCATTTCAATAGTTCAGAGAGCAAAATATAAAATGAAGTATAGTCTATGCGTCTATGGTCGAAAAGCTTAATTTCTCCTTAATCTTACCTTCTTTATTTATCTCATCCAGCCGACCCTACCTTTAGCATACTAATAAAAGTGATTTGACTGATTTCTAGACTGAAAAGCACTTTAAGTCAAAAATTAGGTGTTTGGCCACCCAAAAGTACTTTAAGGAACGTTTAAATCGAAAACAACTTTAAGGCTAAAACTAATTTTTATTTTAATAATAAAAAAAACTCTACAATTTATTGTTTATTATTATAAATTCATAACTTAAAGCACTATTTACTGTAATTTGCCAATCTCTAAATAAGCTAAAATGTTTTAATTAAAACTTTATACCACAAACCTTTTACAACTAAAACCATGCAATTAAAGCTATCTTAAATAAATGAAAAACAAACATAAAGACTATTAAGGACAAAATTTTCATGCCACATGGCTTTATTTCATTGGCAACTCACACCATATCAATATTATCATGGATTTTGGATAAATCTATTTCAAAGCACAAAAGAACCCATATTTACACAAAACGACACCAAAGCTCATGGTCTGAAACCCATGGCGATATTACCTCATCAAAGCTCATGATTCAAGCTCATGGCACATCATCTCATTTTTAGCTCATGATCCAAGCTCATAAGTCTCGTCGGGGGAATTTTGGGAGTCATAGTTTGGAGGGCCAAGAAGTATGTTCAGTAAAGTTCCAATGGTTCAAAGTTGATAAAAGAAACATGTTACTTGGCATATCTTCCCCAATTCTCTGTACTCTGACAGGTCAGTGTGCAATAGGTAACATCTGGTAACATCTGATTATCTCATATAAATTATATCATTATTTTCATTTGAATTAATACCAAACACATACCTAAATCTTATTAGCTATCTCTATATAATATCCATCCAACGTTAAATGCTCTCCTTGCTCTCTAAGATTTGGTCACAACACAAAGAGACCATAATTAAACTTTCAAAGCTTTATCAAAATCAACCAACGAGTCAATTACTTACCAAAATTATATTGTAATAAAACCATAGACTAAACATATTATTTTCCAAAATAGGAAACTTAGCCAAAAATACCAGCAAAAGCTCCAACAACTAACACATGTCCAAAAGCGACATCATTAGCCTATTAATGCTCAATCCCAACAGCTTGTTGCCATACCCAAAGAAGTAAAGATCCTCTAAATGATATCTTACCATTTTCAGCTAAACCATGAATTTAATGCTGAATACCTCCTCCAACAGATGACATCATACAACTGACATCATCCAGGTGTGTCAGGATAGCTACTGTTGTGTAACTGTCAAACGCAATAGCTACTGCTGTACTGCTATAAGCTGCAACAGCTACTACTCTACTATACAGCTATAGTAGTAGACTTAAATTTCAAACTTTCTTCTTTTGGCTAAAAACCAAAAACCCACTATGGAAACCACTCATTTTGTTAAAAACCTTTCCTTATTTGCTGATTTTCCCTTCAACTAAAATCTCATTTCTTGGCTCTATATAAAGAGGACCAAGCTATGTACATCACAAGACACCACTACTATCCATCCCTTTCTCACTCCCTTATTCTGAAATATCATCATCTTGCTACCCATATCTCTAACCATTTCCATGCTCCTCCATCTCTCTTAGATAACACCTATTACACACTACCACTACCCATCTTTCCCACACTCTCTTATTTTGAAATATCATCATCTTGCTACCTATATCTCTAAACATCTCCTCCTCTATTTCTCTTACAAAATCTCTTCTCTTAGAAAAAAGCATAACCCATTATCATAGCACAAAACCAATCCAGTAGCTATAATCTCATGTAGTACTATATTTACCCTCAATATTTCTCATACTTCCATATATTTTACAAACACATTCCTCACAAACTATCCATACTTTTCCTATATTTCTAATACATCTCACAAACATCTAATCTCACAAAACATACATATTTCTCACCATCTTCATACATCTTAAAAGATATCAAATACTCTTCCAAAAGCATGTAACAAATGCCCTTCTCATGAAATACATATGATGGTGCCAGAAAACATCCAAGTTCAAATACTCGTCCTTATGGTCGTCCACATCAGTACTCAGAGCTGTGTTCAATACCCTTGTCCCTCCATTACCACCATTACCCCTGCACGCTCGTCCATTGTAGGACGAGCGGGCTGCGTATCTCATCCTTCAGTAGTGACAGACAAGATGGGTTAATAAAGAGCTAGACCTCGTCCTTCATTAATGATGGACGAGGTCAATTCACAACTAGACTAAGCACCCTTTCAACCAAAAGCTGTATCGCTCGAGTCTCAACGCAGTTTCTGAAGAGGTAACCTTTGTGGCAGTTAAGGAAGTTACCCTCTGAATCCTCCAAACTCTACAACGATTAGCAGAAGTAACTGATTTCTACTGCTATATAAAGGCCTTTCTGTGCAGAGGTAAGGGGGACCCTTCTTTCTTTTTCTGGTAGAGAATTTTAGAAACGTTAAGCATTGAGAGCTTTCCTATCCTCCAGTTTTCTAACTTTACCATCGGAGAATCAAAGGCCGGCTACCACCGGTCTTCTCTGCTGATTTTCTTTTTTTTCTCAGGACTCACTTTACTAGATCAAGAACATCCGGAGATTTTTCAGCCCATTGATTCCTTAGAATTCCTTTGAATCTATCAGAATTCCTTTGGAATTATCA
>NW_027070653.1:0-16231 GCF_002906115.3 Quercus suber | reverse complement strand
GGACCCTACAGTTTTCCTAAGTTGTTCTTGAATTTCTTCTAAAGGAACCCCAGGGACCCCTGAGACGTATTCCTCGTCGGTAGTGTTTCCCCTACTGCTACTACTACTAGTATTACTAGAGCTATTACTGCTTCCGTCGTAATACTCGTCTATGGCTCTTACTGTACTATCACTAGACGAGGAAATGGTGATTCCTGACATTGTCTAAAAAGGAAATTTTTTAAGAAAACCTAAAAAGACGAGGAAAGAGGGATTACCTGGATCTAGGACGTACTGAAACTATGGACGCGGGAAGTCTTAGACGAGGCTCTAGACGAGGGATGTCAAGGAGGAAAAATCTCAGAAGTAAGAGGGTAATGGGGGCATTCCACTATTTATAGATGTTGACCTGAGCATATAAAACGACACAACCAATCAGGCATTGACACGTGGCATACGTCTCGAAAAAATGAACCGACGAAACAAATCACCAATTACATCGTGACACGTGGCGCCTCTGATTATTTGAAAAGGGGGGGGTCATGCGTCCGGAATAAATTACACATCCGTGGACGACACATGGACAAGGGGGGCAACTGATGGTGCCAGAAAACATCCAAGTTCAAATACTCGTCCTTATGGTCGTCCACATCAGTACTCAGAGCTGTGTTCAATACCCTTGTCCCTCCATTACCACCATTACCCCTGCACGCTCGTCCATTGTAGAACGAGCGGGCTGCGTATCTCGTCCTTCAGTAGTGACGGACGAGATGGGTTAATAAAGAGCTAGACCTCGTCCTTCATTAATGACGGACGAGGTCAATTCACAAGTAGACTAAGCACCCTTTCAACCAAAAGCTGTATCGCTCGAGTCTCAACGCAGTTTCTGGAGAGGTAACCTTTGTGGCAGTTAAGGAAGTTACCCTCTGAATCCTCCAAACTCTACAACGATTAGCAGAAGTAACTGATTTCTACTGCTATATAAAGGCATTTCTGTGCAGAGGTAAGGGGGACCCTTCTTTCTTTTTCTGGTAGAGAATTTTAGAAACGTTAAGCATTGAGAGCTTTCCTATCCTCCAGTTTTCTAACTTTACCATCGGAGAATCAAAGGCCGGCTACCACCGGTCTTCTCTGCTGATTTTCTTTGTTTTCTCAGGACTCACTTTACTAGATCAAGAACATCCGGAGATTTTCCAGCCCATTGATTCCTTAGAATTCCTTTGAATCTATTAGAATTCCTTTGGAATTATCAACATATATTTATAATACTAAAAGCCCTTCTTATGGAAGGCAATATCATTCATATTTGACCAAAAACTAAGAGAGCATTACATAGGGAAAATCATTTAAGTGCATGATAAAGGGGATAAACTTAACCAACCTATGCACACAGCTGGACATTCTCTCTCTCTCTCTCTCTCTCTCTCTCTCCAATTGCACCTATTTTTCCCCTTCAATTGTGAAGTCACCATGAAAGGACTCATGATATCATACTACACTGTTGGACTTACATTATCATGCTGCTGGAACATTGTTTACTAATGTTATAAGGCTGGAGCCACAAACTATGAAGATAAGTCATTATATTTTTATCTCCAAAATTATACTATTGAGTATATTTTAATTCATTATCATTGTACCACTGGATTCATATTATCATGCCGCTGGAATGTTATCAGATCACTAATGCTATACGGCTGGAGCCACAAATCATACAAAGTGATGTTATACGGTTGGAGTTAGAAACATATAAGATAAGTCAATATTTCTCTATCTTCAAGATTACACTACTAAGTATATGTTAACTCATTATTGCACCACTGAATGCAAAGTATTTTAATATTTTCTCACTATTTGATAAACATGGATTCACTAATATTTTAGTAACAAACATATGTATTTATAAATTGAATTCATCTCACTACCAAACATATATTACTTGGACATGAACTAGTGTTGGATGTGTAATATTTAGACTTAAACCACATCTGGATATGTATTATTTGGATATAAAACATTGCTGGACATATATTACTTGAACATGAACCACTGCTGGATGTGTTTATCTGGACATAAACCACAGCTGGATATGTATTTTTTGGACATAAATCATTGCTGGACATACATTGGACATAAACCATTGCTGGACATACATTATCTGGACATAGATCATTGCTGGACATACCTTATTATATTAAACACGAACTATATCACAACTGGATATGAACTATTGGACTCATCACATTATTGGACATATGACAATTAATTAATCATTCTAATGGACATCACCTAACACACATAATAATAATGTTCAACTCACCATTTAATCAAATCTATTACGCTAAACATATTATTTATTTATTTCAACCATTATCATGATTCTTATACTTTGGGCTTTATCTATTTTGTAGGCTTAAAAATGCACCGAAAGCCATTGGTCTATGTGGCCTAATGTTAAGTTCCGAATTGAACTCCACAAAACAAATCCGGGCCTAGCAAAGTCACCCCCCCAGTGTAAGACACGTGTCTACGCGCAAAAACGGCCCCCAACGAAGACTAATTGAGTTAAATTAGTTTCTTTGTCACTAGTGAAAGCTTGGAATATCCAAACTTCTCCTAGGTTGTAGAACTTTTTTTCCCCTCCTTGTAGGTGCCCTTGTCCCTTAAGATAACAAGTTTATCTTTAAGGTTTGTAGGTCTTTTTTTTAGGGTTTCGAGAAACAATTTATCATTTAGCCATGGAGAATCTGACAAGCCACCGCAATGGATTGTCAAAAATTGACAGGGAAGGACCAACTTTCGATCTAGAGGAAAAGATGGCCATGCTGGAGTTCATCATTGCTGCCAAGTTTTTCACAAGGCGAGCTCTGAACACTAAAGCTATTGCTATGACTTCTAAACTATTGTGGAGGTCGAAAAATGGTTTTAAAGTCAAAAATATGGGTAACCATATAGTCATTTTTACATTTGACAACAAACTCGAAGTGGATACCATCCTTTCGAATGAACCCTGGAGTTTTGATAAAAACCTTATGGTGTTGTACGTTGTGACAAAGACATGTCACTTGATGATTTGCTTTTCAACCTAACATCCTTTTAGGTGCAAGTTCACGGAATACCAATGAGATTCATGAACCAAAGGGTGGTGGAAGGAATTTGCAATACTATTGGTAATGTGATACGACCAACTTAGTTGAAGGAGGAGGGTGGGGGTTTTTTGAAGGTACGTATAAATTCGGATATTACTCGGTCACTGAGTCGAGGAAGAATGGCGTTTATGGGGCAAGGAAAATAACAATGGGTTTCATTTAAGTACGAACGTCTTCCGAATCTCTACTATTGGTGCGAATGTCTTACACACGATGATAGGGACTGTGAAATCTAGCTTGATAGTGAAGGTACTACAGACCAACAATTTGGGCCTTGGATACGTGTGTAGACACTCGATTATACACCCATGATTTAATCCAGGAAGATAGCTGGAATGACCATTTATATACCCAAAATTCATGATTGCATTATAGGCATTAATTTGCTCATTGAATATCATAAAAATGATCTTGAGGGTTTACGATCACGACGGTATGCCTAATTTCCAAATCAGACCGTCGGATTGAAAGATATCGCATAATCAAGTTTGCACAGTTAGCATGCATTGTGTTTAAATAGAATCAACCACACATGATTAATTTAAATTAATTTCGATTGACTAGACAATTAAAATTAATTAAATAATTTTGTGATTGGTTGTTAGTTAGTGTCAAAAATAGGCTTGCTTGCATAACAATAAAGGGGATAATTGAATAACAATAAAATTAGGGATAATCAAGACTTTTTGGAGAATTTATTTACAAGATAATCATTACTAAAAAGACTTGAATTATCAGAAAAAGAGTTTAAATTTTAGAATATGGATTAAAAACGTGTCTAAGTGCAAGTCCCAGATCAAAAAACCTCAAAAAAGAAGTCCAAAATGGACCGAAACTCAAAAGCAGGACTGGCACCCAAAAGAGCCATTCGGCACTTTTAGAGTGCTGATCAGCACTTTTAAAGTGCCAATTGGCACAAATTCGAGCTCCGGCCCAAGGGCACTTGGATTGAACTAAAACACATCATTTTCGATTTTTTAAAGAAAGGACGTGTCCTAGTTTGTATTCTGATCATTTAGCTAATTTTTCGAACATCCTACCCTCTATAAATAAATGCTGCATCTCAAAATTCAGTACACTTTTTCACGCTCTCTGATTTCCCATCTTTCTGACTCTTCTCTTCTTTTATTTTCTCTTTTACGTTAAAGACATTCTGGAGGCTCTGGCCTTAGGCATTTCTTTTTTGTAAGCAAAATATTTTAGGTTTCAAAGAGAATTGAATAAATTTCTTTGAACCCTAAAATATTCCTTCACTAAGAAGAGCACGGTCATGCAAGAGGTAGTTTTTCTTTTCCTTTTTCTGCTTTTTTTAATTCTACTTGATGATGCATGAATAAATTTAGGATGTTTTCTTTTATTTTTAATTTATGATGTTGTTGCCAAGTATTGTTAAACTTTTCTTTAAAACATGTTCTTAATTCTTTTGTTGTTATGATTTTTCTTTTGAGTGTGAAAAATATACTAATTAATTAATCTTTTTAAAACTAAAAAAACAGATCTGTATTTTCATTAAATACAGATCTGAATATTTTTAAACATCAAAATAGATCCGTATTTTCATTAAATACATATTAAATTTTTTTACACATCAAAACTGATTTGTATTTTCATTAAATACAGATCTGAATTTTTTACACATCAAAACTGATTTGTATTTTCATTAAATACAGATCTGAATTTTTTACACCTCAAAATTGATACGTATTTTCATTAAATATAGATTTGATTTTTCCAAGAAAAATTTCCTTTGTCACAAAAATAGCAGATTTTGAAATTTAAAAGAGGAAGTCAAAAGTTGTGATGGTTTTTGTTTGATGCATGTAATATAGATTTATTTCATGAGTGTAGTCCCTTTATTTTTTAAGTCTTTTTCTCATCTTATTTATAAAAAACAGTTCTGATTTTTTTCTTCTTTACAAATCTAGACTTTCTTACTTACAAAACGGATTTGATTTTTTTACATATAAACCAATTTTTTTTTTTTTTTTTACTTTGCTCCAAAACAGATCTGATTTAAAAAAACAAAACTAATTTTTTATTCACCAAAAATAGATCTGATTTTTCTCTACAAAACTAATTTTTTTTACATATACAAAAACAGAACTGGTTTCTTTTTAACGAATCAAATCAATCTTTTTATTTACAAAAACAGATTTGAATTTTTTCCTAAAAGAAAAGGATGCATTCATAATGTAGATTTATGTGAGTTAGTTTTGGTTAAGTTTGTCATGTATACAACATATCATTCATATCATGCATAAATGGTATATTGGTCATTAGAGTCTAGAAGACTAGACTCTATCTGGGCGGAATGGGTACCTAATACCTTCCCATTCCATAACTTAGCCTCCGAACTTAGTTTCTTTTGGATAGGTGGACCTATGCTTTGTCTTTCTTTTTATTTTTGGGTAGATTGTAACTAGGACAAAAAGCCATGTATTCTTTTGGGTAGATTGTGAATAGGACTCAAAGCCTTGTAATATTCAATCTATCAAGTTTGTATTTATATTTATTTGATTAATGACAATGAAGCATTTTGATCATGTAAAGTTGTATTTATTTTTTCTTTTCTTTTTTTTTGTATAAAAAAAAGTGGCAACTCCACATCACTTACCCAAAAAGAGAGGTGCCCTTCAAAGCACCCAAAAATCTCTATTTTTGAGAGGCCTAAATTTCCCGGTCACTCACAACGTGCAGCACCAACTAGTTGATCACAAAAAAGTGGGGTTATAGTAGCAAGCTTCTAAAAGAAGAACACATATAGTTGTTCTCAGCCAAGACAACCTGTGTTTTCGATGTGAACTCCGGCTGGGACCAAGGCGGCTCCATGCCTATTAGTGGCAACTCCTAACATGGGACACTCACAACATGAGCAAACTTCAAACCAACCATTACCTTGTAGCATTGGAATGATTACAACTAGCAAAAATAACTCCAATCCTGATTTTGTGCAAAGCCATAATAAGGAAGATCCGTTTGAAAAGCAACTTGAGCCATTATGGTGAGAGTTTAGGAAGTTAGATTTGCCTCATTAAGAGACACGATCAGTTACTTCATCCACGGGTAAGTCTCTTACGGCTGAACTGTTACAATCAAGTCTCCCAATTAAGGAAAACTTCCCATAGTTAGTTGTAGCTACGTTGGCTAACTCTTCAACCCCAAAAATCTCTACCAAATCCCCACAATTGCCTCACTCACCTAAAACTGCTTCCATAAACCCTACTTTTATGATCGAGACTTTAAAGCTTTTTAATGCCCCAATAATTGAAAACCCTAAGGCAACATGGAAACACATTTCCAAGCCTAACACAGGTTCATACTCGAAAGGATATACAACACTAGGCTAGAAATATGCAACCCAGGACACGGCTCACCTTGAGTTACCAAACAAAAAATCTTTAGTTTCTCACAGTGAAAAAGATGAAGATATATTGGCAGAGGCTGGTTCCTAGCCTTACCAAGAGCAGTGAGTCTCTTGTTATGGAACTGTCATGGGCTTGGGAACTAACATACAGAAAATCAGCTCACTGATTTGGTGTGGGCAAAAGATCCCTCTACTCTGTTTATAGCTGAAACATGGGCAGACAAGGCAAGGCTAGAAAAAGTTTAGAATTGTTTGAAGTTTAGACATAAATTTGAAGTTCCAAGGAAAGATAAGGTGGATGGATTGGTGATCTTTTGGAAGGAAGATTTTAATTTATCAATTGAAACATTCTTCAAAAATCATATTGACACCACGATCAATAAAAATTATGAGGATGAGTGGAGGTTCATGGCTTTTATGGTGAACCTAATTTGTAGAAGAGACATGAAGGGTGGACAAGATTACGTAGTCTAAAAAATTGAAGCAATGCACCATGGTTATGTGCAGGTGATATTAATGAGATCACACGACAATCGGAAAAATGTGGAGGCAGGGTTCGACCCCATAACCAAATGCAACCGTTCAAGGATGTTCTTGCCTAGTGTGGCTTCATGGATTTGGGATTCCTAGGTTTCCAATTCACATGGCACAAGCATTATACTAATTACATAGTATGGATAAGTGGCTCTCAAATTTTCCTAGGACAAAATTCCACCATCTTGACGTGACTTGTTTTGATCACAAACCACTATGGATAGTCTGAGATGGTATGGAGTGCAGTTTTCGAAAACCTTTTCGCTTTGAACAAATGTGGATGTCAGACAAGGGATGTAGTGACACAATTAAGGCAATGTGGAAGGAAAGAATCTTTGAGCCAAGTGCTACACAAGTAATCCGGAAGGTGGATAGATGTAGGGAGGAACTCGGCTGATGGAACGAAAAAATGTTTTGTGAGTGTTCATAAAGACCTAGAACAAAAGAAAAGACAATTGAAACAGGTGGAAAAAATTGCAATGAAGGGAGGAGACATTGGCCGAATGCAACAACTTGAAAAGGAGACTAACTCATTGTTGGACAAAGAAGCAAAGATGTGGAGCCAAAGGTCTAGAATCATGTGGCTTAAAGATGGGGATCAGAATACAAAGTTTTTCCATGGCAGGCAACTTAAAGAAGGAGAAGGAATTACATCATGAGGCTTAGAGATGTTTTGGGTAAGTGGTGCACACAATTGATAACGCCTTAAAATGTATACTTGTTATACATTTATGTGGGCGTTATCTCCTTATTACTATACTTAATTTGTATAATTATGCCATGATTTTCATTAGTTTCTATTATTTATCTTTACATAATTTCTTGAATAAGATGTCATTCATTGCATGTAATTTTCTACTTTCAAGAAATCATGTGAAAAATATGAGTTTACAAGAGTCTATGAGAGAATGGAGGCCAAACTAGAATTAAAGAGGAGCTAAAGGACCATCCTTAAATGTTTGAGGAGGTGCAACTGGAGTGCTTGGGTCGTCTACCATGTTTGGAAGCTTCAAATAAGGAAAGAAATCAACGAGGCGGAATCTGAAAAGGAAAAGTTAGATTTGAGCACTGATCAGTATTTTGGGCGTATTTCTCTCCTCAAAAATCCAATTGATACAAAGATAGATGGGTTGGAACCATGACTTAAATATTTACAACTTTCCAGTTTTGAGTTTTTCAAAATTCTCAATTTTTAAAAGCTGAAATCAACTCACAAATTACTATTGTAAACCTAAACGAAAATTAAAATAGTATAAGTTTTATTTTCTTTAGACACTTTTTATGTTAGGGTTTTGAAGGGAGGCTGGGTAGAACGAATTTGGCAGAGAGAACCTTGTATTTTCCTTTCTCTAATGGTAGCCTAAATTCTTTGCTAGGGTTAGGGGTTATGTTTCTTCTATACGGTATGGATATTCAATGTGATTCTTTCTAGAATTTTATCAACAACATATTTGATTGTTCAATTAGATTTCTTTTAATGTATTAGTTCTTTCATGCTTTCAATAAGTTCAATCATGTTTTTCTTATTGTTTAGATGAATTTCTAATAGTTTCAAATAGAAATCAGGTTTTAAAGTGAATGGGTTTTTCTGAAAACTTTTCTAACCACATTATTAATCTAAGTTATCATGTATTCTTGAATTGTCTCAGTTCAACCGAATTATAAGTATTTAATTGTATAAGAACAATCAATTATAAAATATATAATTTCTTAGATCACAAAGAATTTCGTATCGATATACGGAAACACCCCAATGCCCTGATATTTACATTATTAACTTAAATCATTTATCATTGTTATTCTTATTTACAATTACTAGGCAAAAATTATTCTTCATCTTCACCAAAAAAAATTTTATTTTTAATTACATTGTCTTTGAATTTACCCCGCTCCTTATGGTTTGACCTTGGTATTCCAAGAATTATATTACTACGATCTCATGCACTAGGGAGTGAGCAAACAACAACATAACCAGGTGGTGGACACAATTGTTGATTTTTATCAAGAACTCTTCACCACATCAAACCCAACCAATTTTAAGGAGGTTACAAACACCATTCCACAACTGGTAACACAAGAGATGAATGACATGTTGTTGGCCAAATTCAAGATGGAAGATGTGGAGAGTGCTTTGAGACAAATGGTTCCCTTGAAAGCTCTGGGGCCTGATGGCATGCCCCCTTTTTTTTACTAGAGCTATTGGTCTCTTTTGGGAAGTGATGTGGCAATATCTATTTTACTGTATTTGAATTCAGGCTAAATACCAAAGGCTCTGGGTCACTTCTTCATCACATTGATCCCCAAGGTAAAAAATCCTAAATTTATTTTGGAGTTTAGACCCTTAAGCTTAAGTAATGTTGTATAGAGTTTTTGCCAAAGTTTTAGCCAATCGACTAAAACTTGTTATGCCACATCTTATCTCTGAACAGCAAAGTGTGTTCATGTTGGATCGCTTAATCTTAAATAATATTTTGGTGGCCTTTAAAACATTACACTATATGAGGAACCATTGTACAGGTAAATCTGGTTACATTATATGAGGAACCACTATATAAGGAACCATTACACTAAAAATTTAACTAAAAAGAAATAAATTGGAAATGAGGAGTATTGTTGTCCATGTTGTTGCCTACTGGTAGTACTTCTTCAGGCGCTCTGTGTTCTAGGGGTGGTGCAACTTTTGCTCGTCTAATGTCTCTAGATGGTAGGTTCCCTTCCTATGCCATGATGCGATCCTGTACGGTCCTTCCCGATTAGGTCTTAGCTTCCCCTGAGAGGTGTCTTTTGTGGGCCCTGTCACCTTTCTTAAGACAAGATCTCCAACTTGAAAATCCCTGTGTCTGACTTTGGAGTTGTAGTGCTTGGCCATGAGGTCCTAGTACCATGCTAACCTTTGCTCAGCCGTTGCTCTGACCTCGTCCGCCAGATCAAGCTACAGGCGCATAGTTTCATCATTTCAACTCTTGTCATGGTTTCCCACTCTGTAGGTTGTAAGCCCCACTTCAGCCGAGATGATTGCCTCGCTTCCATATGCTAGTCAAAACGATGTCTCTCCTGTAGACGTCCTTGCTGTTATCTTGTATGCCTATAAAACGCTTGGCAATTCTTCCAACCATATACCCTTTGCCCCCTTGAGCCGAGTCTTGATGATTTTGATCAATTTGATCAAAGATCGGTTCGTGACCTCAACTTTTCCATTGGCCTAAAGGTGGGCGGGTGATAAGTAGTGATTTTTGATCCCTAGCTGTGAGTAAAAGTCTCTGAATGTGTCATTGTCGAACTGCTTCCCATTGTCTGAGACTAGTATTCTAGGTATACCATATCTGCAGATAATGTTCCTCCATACAAAGCTTTGCATATTCTTCTCCATGATGGTGGCCAGGGCTTCGGCTTATACCCACTTAGTGAAGTAGTCTATACCGACCACCATGAATTTTAACTGTCGAATTGCTGTTGGGAATGGACCCACGATATCCAATCCCTATTGAGCGAAAGGCCATAAGGTCGTCATTGGAGTGAGTTCCTCTATTGGCTGTTGGATGAGGTTGCCAAACCTCTGACACTTGTCGCAAGCTTTGACATATGCAATTGCATCCTTCTGCATAGTAGGCCAATAGTATCCTGCCCGGATTAGTTTGTGCACTAAAGACCGTGATCCAGAATGGTTTCCACATACTCTTTCATGGATTTCTCGCATGACATAGCCTGCCTCATTGGGGATAAGACACCTCAAGTATGGGCGGGAGAAGCTTCTTTTGTATAAAACATCTTTAGTCAGCACAAACCGTGTTGCTTGAACCTTCAACTTCGTTGCAGCCTCTTTACCATCAGGTAGCACACCATCCTTTAGGTAGGAAGTTATTGGTGCCGTCCAATTGTTCTCAGAACCTATCTTCTACACATTAATGTTGTTTATCAATGGTGAGATTTGAATGAAGGATAATACCTGACTAGGGATGAGCATATGCTCTGTTGATGTAGCCTTGGCAAGGCAGTCGGCGTGCTTGTTTTCATCCTTTGAGATTTGAACAAACTTCACTTGGAGGTCATTCACTTGAGTCTTTACTCACTCAAGGTACTTCTTCATCCATTCGCCCTTGCATTCATAGTCACCATTAACCTAACTGGTGACTACGTGAGAGTTGTAATATACGACCACATTCGCGATTCCTACTACTTTGGTGAAATCCAGTCCTTCTATCAAGGCTTCTTACTTTGCTTCGTTATTAATCGTAAGGAAATCGAGTCAGATCATGCATTTGACCTCGTCCCCTTTTGGGCTATGGAGTACCACACCAGATATGCTTGCTTGTCTGTTGGACAACCCATCCGTGTGGATACTCCATTGAGGACTCTCTCCTGTCCCTTGGCCTTCTATATGGGTGAATTATACGATGAAGTTAGTAATAACTGTCCCTTTATAGCCATACGTGGGCGATACTGCACGTCAAACTCGCTCAACTCGATCGCCCATAGTGCTGTCTGTCTGGTGGCTTTTGGGCTGCTTATCGTTCTCTGTAGAAGCTTGTCCATTAGAACAATCACCGTGTGCGCCTGAAAGTAAGGTTTGAGTTTGTAAGCTGCGGTTACCAGGGCGAAGGCCAGCTTTTCCATTGAAGGGTACCTCTCTTCTACACCTCAGAATGCTTGGCTCATGAAATATATGGGTTTTTGCACCCCGTTCTCTTTTCTGACTAAAGTTGTACTGACAAAGGCTAGGGAGACGGCTAGGTAAAGAAATAATTCTTCTCCTGGTTTGGGCGGGCTCAGCAACGACAGGGAAGAAAGATATGCCTTCAGGTCCTCGAATGCTTGTTGACACTCGGTCGTCTGTTCAAAGAACTTTTTCAATCTGTGGAAGAAAGGTAGGCACTTATCTATTACTCTTGAGATGAACTTGTTCAATGCAACTACCTTACCGTTCAGGCTTTGTACCTCCTTGATGGTTTTTGGTAGAGTTAACTCCATTATGGCCTATATCTTATCTTGATTGATCTCCATGCCTTTTTAGGACACCATGAACCCTAGAAATTTTCCTGCCGTCACCCCAAATGCACACTTGTTTGGATTCAGCTTCATGTTATAAAATCGAAGGGTGTCGAAGGTCTCTTTGAGGTCGTCTAAGTAGTCGTCCTCCCGTATGCTTTTTACCAGCATGTCATCCGCGTAGACTTACACATTCCTCCCCATCTGATGTGTGAACATTTTGTTCATCAGCCTTTGATACGTGTCGCCCACGTTCTTAAGTCCAAACAACATCACTTTGTAGCAGAAGAGGCCTTGACTAGTAACGAATGAGGTTTTCTCCTAATCGGCTTTGTCTAATTTGATTTGGTTGTATTTAGAAAATGCGTCCATGAAACTTAGTAACTGGTGCCTTACCGTCGAGTCTACAAGAATGTCGATTTGTAGAAGTGGGTAGCTGTCCTTGGGACATGCTTTGTTCAAGTCTGTGAAGTTCACACACATCCTCCACTTTCTATTGACCTTCTTGACCATTACTACATTGGCGAGCCAGTCAGGGTAGTATACTTCTCTTATGAATTCTGCTTCTTGCAACTTGTGAATCTCCTCTACTATAGCCTTGTCCCATTCCTGTGTGAACACTCATTTCTTCTGACAAATAGGAGCAAAAGATGGCGAAGCATTTAATCTATGGACTACGACTGAAGGATCAATCCCAAGCATGTCCTTGTGGCTCCAGGCAAAGATGTCCTGGTTCTCCCTAAAAAGTACTAGCAGAGCTTGGCAGACGGGTGTGCTGGCGAGAGTGCTAATCATGGTCATTCACTTGGGCTTGGAGTCATCGAGGATTACCACTTCCACCTCTTCCACGGGCTCTACCGCCATCCATTGTTCTTCCACACACATGGTTTGTAAATGAGCATCCATTTCCAATATGGCGATGTAGCATTCTCGTGCCACAACTTGGTTTCCTTGTACTTCACCTACTCCGTATTTGGTGGGTAAGTTGAAGTTACGGCCTTCCATGAATTCAAAGTGGGACGACCCATAATGGCATTGTAAGCGGATGAACACTCAACAACCAGGAATGTGACATCCTTGGTGATCTGTTGAGGGTAATCATCGACCGTTACAGATAAAGTGATCGTTTCGAAGGGGTGTACCCTTATTTCTCCAAATCCAATGAGTGGTGCGTTGGTTGGAATCAGTCGTTCTTTCTCAATTCTCATTTGCTAGATTGCTGGGTAGTAAAGGATATCAGCAGAGCTCCCGTTGTCTACAAGGACTCGGTAAGTGTTGTAGTCTCCTACACGTATGCTAACCACAAGCGCATCGTCGTGTGGGTGGTGGAGATGTCGTGCATCTTCCTCTGTGAATCCAATTATAGGGTTATCGATCTGTACCATCTTTGGGACGAAACTCGTCAGTTGGACATTTTGAACCATCCGAAGGTAGGTCTTGTGTGCCTTCTTGGACAAACTGGAAGCTATGTTACCCCCTACAATCATCCTTATGTCTCCTAAGGGTGGCCTAGAACGCTCGTTTTCCCTTTGGGTAGGCTGCTCTTGGGGCAAGTCCATCCTTTCTTTACCGATGAACCTTTGCAAGTTTCCTTGCCTGATAAGGGCTTCTATTTGCTACTTCAAATTGTAGCAATCGGATGTATCATGACCGTGATCACGATGGAAACAACAATACTTATCTCTAGACCTCTTGCTAGGGTTTCCCTTCAACTTGCTAGGGAATGTCAAGGCTCCCTCATCCTTGATCTACATCAGGACTTGATCAATCGGGGTGTTTAGTGGGGCGAAGCTTGCGAATCTCCCAGTGGGAGGTTTAAAGCGTCTATCTTCCTGTCTGTCTCTTGTCCTTATTGTCTTTCACCCCTTATCCTATCGTGCTTCCTCCTGTCTTTCTCTCTTCTTAGACTTCTCTTTATGAGCTAGCAACGCGTCTATCGTGTTCATGTACTTAGTAGCCCTATAGAGTACATTCGACAGTCTTTGGGTCTTTTTTGTATAAAGAAAACAAAAACTTACCCTTCCGTAACCCATTGGTAAATGAGGCCACGAATATCTTGTCGTCTACTTCGTCAATCGAGAGTGCCTCCTTGTTAAAGCGTGTTATGTAAGATCTCAATGTCTCCTTCTCACGTTGCTTGATGTTTATCAAGCATGCAGTGGACTTCTTATTTGTGCCCCCTTATAAAATGTGAGGCAAACTGCGTGCTCAGCTCCTTAAATGTATTGATAGAGTTAGGTGTTAGCCTATTGAACCACCCTTGTAGGACCTTTCAGTGTAGTTGGGAAGGCTCAGCCGCTTAGCACATGATTTCGTCTGCCACGCCTTGCAAGTGCATGAGGTTTTGACTAACTCCAGGTGATCTAAAGGATCCTTTGATCCATCGTAGACTTCTACCTATGGCATACAGAACTTTGGTTGTAGGGGAATGAAGTTACGGGTGCGGTAAAGGGCGAGTCCGTCCGGTGGACTAACTCGTCAAGGTCGCTTGACACCCGTCCTCTGAGGGCGTTCATCATGAAGTCCATTCTCTCCTTCATCATCTGCATCTTCGCAACCATGTGTGGTGGTGCTGTTTCTGTGATAGATGGACGGCTGGGATCTTGTCGCTCTTGTCTGCTTAGAGCATTGCTGCCTTCTGGTCCCTTCTTTCGGCGTTGGTGCCCTTTTGCTCTTCTCTGTGATTGTTAGGCCCAGCATCCCTTTGGCGCAGTTGCTCCTCTAGGTCATGGTTTTGCTTAGTAAGGCGTTTCACTGCCGCAGTTAGGGTTTGCACCTGTCTTTCAAGGGCAGTAGTGCGTGGCTCTTTGTTATTGTTGGTTGCCATCGAGTGAATAAGTACCATGCAACTCTTTGTCTGGGAAGCAGTAGTATGGCCTCTAGTCTAATCTCTTTCCCACAGACGGCGCCAACTGATGATGCCAAAAATCGTCAGTGAGCCGTACGATCCTCACGTGCTCTAGACAGAACTTACAAAACAGAAACAAAGAAGACCTTGCAGAGAGTACCGATGTGATACTGGCCAAATACCCTCCGAAGGTTAAGTTAAAGAATTTTCACAACTCTAGAGTGCTAGAGCTGGAGTTAATTATGCGTACCTTGTTTCCTGGGGGCTTGGGTTTTTATAATGGTGTAGAATCGACATTTATTTCTTGAGTAAGAAGATGTTTCCTTGTGGGGATGATCTAAATAAATGTACGTATTTTGTGAGATTCTTCCCATATAGGGATTACATTGACCAGGGTCAATCGTAGGGTGCAAGATATTTCCATTTAGGATTCCTTGGAGTCCACTTAAGCCACGTGGGTGTCACGTGGCCTTGATATCTGTCCACCTCGTGTTCGTGTAGCTATAATCCATCCACTATAAAGGATCATCTGTCATGTGAACTATCTGTCCGGTGCCTCAATCCGTTGTCCTATTCTTGTGTTTTGACCACCCATTATCTCAGTACCGTTGCCTATGGTAGGCTTGTTTGAACGAGTACTTTTACGACTTTAGAATTCAACTTGGAAATGAGGTCATGTAATTATATATATGTTATAACTAGGAGAAAAAGTTTTGTAAGTTTCTATTATGCATTCTATTATCATGTAATTTTAAATTCTTAATGGAATAAAGATATATTTTATTTATTTTCCTGATTTTCTTGTTTTTGTGCCTTAAGAATATCAAGTGGTGGGTCTAAATATAAAATCTTTAATATAAGGTTTAAGAATATTAGCTTGTCATCGCCTTGAGACTCATTTTATGATGTTTGGGTCATGGATTCATGCACATGTATTTAATCATATCCATTTATTTTATAATCTTAGAAGAGACATTTTGAGTAAAAATTAAAATTTTGGAGAATTTAAGAATGTAGATACAATAGTATCATGTATAATTCATAAGTAAGAAATAGCATTTTAAATGACTTGATGTCATGTATGCATGAAAAATCATTATTAATGAGTTTTAGCACAAGTAACCACTCCTTCCTTAATAACATCAAAGTAAAAAGTAAAATTAAAATTTCTAGACTTTGAGTAACTTACACACCAATAAAAAAAAATCATAGAAAATAAATAAATATTCATGAAAAAAAATAATACTCTTCATTTCAAATTAAACGAACAGAGAATACATTGTTCTTTTAAAAGAAAAATAAAAACATAATTCCTAAAACCTCATTTGATAAAGATTTTCAATCAAATGGGTTTTGAGAAATGTCAATTTT
>NW_027070652.1:37691-42429 GCF_002906115.3 Quercus suber | reverse complement strand
ATAAATAATATGCTAGATTATATCCCCTAAGACCATATAATTTTTATTGCAAGTATTTATATGGTAAACTATGAATGGTAGAAAAAAGTTATAAATTTATGTGAAAAGTGATAAACAAACAGTCATAATCTGTCATGTAGAATAGTTTTAGCTTTTTATATAATATTAAAATTACTCATTTTCATGAAGATAATAAAGGTAGGGTTTTTTTTTTTTTTTTTTTCAATGACAAAAGGGGTAGAGCTCATGATTTTTGAGGGCAGCCGTATTCACATAATTGATTGAATTTATCCTTGACGTGCACATAAAGCCCGAGTCTAATAATAATGTCTTATTATTGCATAGATGGACAAATTGGATTAATATATCAATGCAATATTGCAATGCGCTAGCATGCCTTGCAATGAAGTGCTCTCTCGAATATTCAATCACAAATAAAGTAATGCTTTTGTATAATGTTTTCATTGAAAAGTAATGTAAAATTCAAAGCTTTCAGATCGTCTTTTATATCTTGAAAGTAAAATATTAATAGAAATGGATTCTTTTCTAATAATTTGTATTAGTGATTCTTTGTAATTAGAAATT
Organism: Quercus suber; assembly: GCF_002906115.3. Taxonomy (NCBI): domain Eukaryota; kingdom Viridiplantae; phylum Streptophyta; class Magnoliopsida; order Fagales; family Fagaceae; genus Quercus; species Quercus suber. Next base: position 41,844 of record NW_027070652.1, on the reverse strand, counting down.
AATTGATTTTTTTTGTGTGCTAGGCGAGCATTCCATTAGCAAGTTCTATCATTAAGATGACGACAGTAACTAAAATGAAACATTGTTGAAATACTCAAGGACCAAAACAAAAGTTTAAAAATACAAGAATTAAAATGAAAATACTCTAAAATGTTGGGACAAAAAAGATATTTTTGCCTAATCTATAATTTACATCTAATCACACTATCTTTTATATATTTGTTTGCATGACATTTAACAATAATTATTCCTACTTATATATAGAACATTGTCCATTAACTTACTGTGACTTGTTAGGGTTTTTGTCTAATCTCTCTCTCTCTCTCTCTCTCTTAGGGTTTTTGTCCAATAACACACATGTACTATCTCTCTTAAGGTTTTTGTGGAGTAAATAACTTGGCTTTTAGGAAAAGGTCAAGCATTTTTTAATTCATCAATTACAAGGTTGGGTTTCACACGATTGAGGAATGTTGGTTTCAAGTACGAGATTGATTTTGTGGCATGGGTTACGCACGATTTTTATGGCATGGGTTCCATTGATGGTGGGTTTGGGTATGTGAACCACCCCTTTGCTAGGATTTATTTGAAAAATTGTGGGTAAGAGGAAAATGGAAAGAAAAGAGAGATTGTCATTGGTGTGTCATGCGAATTTCTCCCTTTGCACTAAAACTTTTTACTCGTTTGAAAAAAGTTTCATCTTTTCTTAAAAATTGTTGTTCATACCAAACACCATATTTTGTGTTTTCATTCTTAAAAAGAAAAATACTCATCATGAGTTTTCTAACCCAATATTTTGAAAACTGTTTTCATGTTAAAAACAAAAACATGAATGCTATAATCAAACAGACCTTAGGCTTTCAATGTAAAACTTTTTTTTTCTTTTCCAATGAAAAAAAAAAAAAAAAAGAGAGAGAGAGAGAATTTAATTGATTTTCTTTTATTAAATTAAAAAAAAAAAAGGGGTTTTCAAGGAAACTAGATATATCTTCTAACCAAACATTAGCATGTTCTATATATATTGAGCATGTCTTGTCAGGCAATGTGCAACATTGTTTCATTATTACTTAAATGGAATGTGCTCCATTTTTTATTTTATTTTTTAATTTCTAAGGGTTTTCCATACTTCATCTAGAATATGTTCACTTTGATTGGATTTCTGTTTTTGCTCATTTGACATTGAAGCTCGTGTCATTATAAGTGAATGTCCCTTAAAAATGACCTCTTGTTCTCCTACATCTGCTAATAGAATTGCACATGCAGCAACTATGGCTTTTACCTCTTTAGCATCATCAAAACAATTTTTCCCTTCTTACTCAACCCTGCAATTACTATGCCTTTTCGTCTCTAATGACCAATCCCACCCCTGCCATGTTAAGCTCTCAAAGATGCAGGGACGAAACTAAGATTCGAAGTTGGGAGGGCCAAAGTATAAATATAAAAAAGTTTATGAAAATCAAATCTAACATCTACACAAGCTTTGTCAAATTTCATCCCATTCGTTAACATTATAATCTCATATTTTCACAATTTGGATTGATACTGATTTAATCGGTGGTAATTTTTGGAATTTTGTTTGAAAATTTTCATGAATTGGAACATCAACACTAGAGGCAATGCTGCATTACTAGCTTCAAATTATTTGTAATTTTTTCTCTTAAAAAATCAAATATTATAGATAATTTTCCCATCATCAACCATTCAAATAAAAGTTTCATTATTTTCATATTATATAGCTCTATAGCTTCAAAATTTAGTCCAAAAATAAACCAACATACTCCACAAGCTACAACAACATTAATGTTAATAAATTTTTCTAAAAATAGTTAATAATTCCTAAAATAAATCAAGAAATGTTATCAATTAATACATTTATTACTATTCACTGCACACTTTTTGGAAGAAATTTTTTATTTTTCAGATTGGGAGGGGGGGGGGGGGGGGGGGCAATGCCCCCTCGGCCATAACGTGGGTCCGTCTCTGCAAAGATGTAAAACTTATATTAGGGTTATTCATATTTCGGAATCCAATGTTCATCAAATCTTCTTTTAATTATTTGTTCATATAAAGTGATATTATGGTTTATGTAGACACCATAAGTATTAAATCTAATAAAAACCTTATGCATGTGGAAATTGGTCATACACATCAAATCATCTAACAACCTTTCTTGGTTAAGGTATCCACAATTAATGAATGGCATAATCCATTTTGTCAAAAATCAACAATCACGACAAAAGGAGTGCTTTTTGAACATGATTTGGTCCATGTGGAATTTGGATGGTACTATGTGAGTCCTTAATAAGTTGGACTACGACTTAGCTTTAGGCATAAAGGTCTTCAATTACGAAGGGCATGGCAAACTCAAAGGTTTACAATTCAGCAACCGTACTTATTGCTCTATTATCCCATGAGTTTCACAGAATTAGCCGCTGCCGGCTGCCCACCTATATTGGCCTCGATCCTTCAACCAAAAACCATTTTGAAAACAAAACACATTAATCAATACATGTGACTTTGAAAGGGCGTGAAAAAGTATTACAATACTAAAACGTTTAGACTTTCTGACTTGTTAATAAGAGGATTTAAAGTAGCACCACCCGATTTAATTAGGTCCAAAAACCAAAATGACCTAACTAAATTTATTAGAAAATTTCTGTTTATTTTAGCATAAAAACTTAAGAGTTGTTTGGTAATGTTGTTCTAGTAACGTTATTTATATTTTTTGAAAATACATATGAGTGAAAAAATATATAAAAATACTTATAATGTTATTTAAAAACTAAAAATATCTATTTAAACACATGTATCACACATACCCTTATTTTTTCTATTTTACGTACTTGCTTTTTAAAACATTTCATATCAGATTATCTATTTTACACTAACTTTTATTAAGTTATCAATTTTTCTTAATTTCTTTTACTTATTTCACTTCCTTCACATATAACAACAATCGTTCACTCTTGAGATAAAAAAAAAATTAAATATAAAATGAATTATATTATAATAAATTTATAAATTTATATAAGTAGATACATACTGACGCGGGTTATTTTTAAACAAAACTATTTAAATTTTACACAATTTTCCTATTATACACTGAATTGAATGATAGTGTCTAATTTTATTTCATAAAAAAAATTCTTTAATTAAGCATTCACAGGCATGAAAAGGCAGGCATAGGCAATAGCCAAGGGCTCTAAACGCTTCCCAAGCCCCAACACCAATTTCCCTTCCCATTCCCCACTTTCACGTGACTGTCTAGTCAGTCTCCAGTTAAAACAAGCCAGCTGCTCCGCACCACACCCCAGAACACTAGCCCCACTCTTCTCCCTCTCCCCCTCATAAAAACAACAAAACATCAATACCTTCACTCTCTCACACTCACTCTCCGCCGCTTAAAAATGCTACTCCTAACAACACAACAATGAAACTTCAACACACAATGCCATTTACTCGAACAACCCCACTACTTTCTCTTCTCATCATCTTCTGCTATCTCTTCACCGTCATCGTCACCGTTCACTGTGTGGCCACCTCGAAATCTCCGCCGTTGGTGACTCCAACAGCGAACTTGATACTGCCATCCGACGCCGTTTCGCTGCTCTCTTTCAAGACGAAAGCCGACCTAGACAACAAGCTCCTCTACGAGCTCCACGAGCGCTTCGATTACTGTCAATGGCAAGGCGTGAAATGCGCGCAAGGCCGGGTGGTCCATCTCATTCTCCAAGGCTTCGGTCTCCGAGGCGAGTTCGCTCCCGACACTTTGACTCGCCTCAACCAGCTCCGAGTCTTGACTCTCACCAACAACTCGCTCTCCGGCCCGATTCCTGACCTCTCTCTACTCGTCAACCTCAAGTCCTTGATTTTAGACCAAAACAGTTTCTCCAGCTCTTTTCCTCCGTCGATTCTTCTACTTTTTAACCTCCAGGTACTTGATCTCTCGCACAACAATCTCACCGGTCCGATTCCCTACGGTTTGAACGAGTTGGACCGGCTCAGCTCTCTCCGGCTCGACTCGAACGGGTTCAACGGTTCGCTTCCTCCGCTGAATCAGTCCACTCTTCAAGTCTTCAACGTTTCGGCTAACAACCTCACTGGACCGATACCGGTCACGCCGACTCTCTTGCGCTTCGACACGACGTCGTTTCAG
>NW_027070652.1:28828-31526 GCF_002906115.3 Quercus suber | reverse complement strand
AATTTTTCTACATTGTGACCAATTCCTTTCATTAAGAACAATTATACATTGCCTGAATTGAATTATGTATTGCTAATTATTATCCCATGTATTACACTTTGTTTTGAGAAAAACACAAGCACAACGGTTGCACTTCACACTGGAGATGAGTTGTCAACTTCACAAGATCTAAACATGAGAACACCACTAGCATGAGTATACACTATTCATTAATTTGACCAAAATAAAATTATTCAATATAAAGCTTCATGAAACACATGAACCTTTTCAAGTGTGCAAGAGACATAAGGATAAATTCAAACAGACATGCACAAATACAGTAAATAAAAATTTACTAAGATGTTTGATTTATGTCAGTACAATGCAAAAGATGTGTACCAATATCTGTGCACTTCTTCTCAACAGCTTCAATTGAACTTTGAAGATTTGCCTTCTCAAGAACATGGTTTTGTTCAACTTGTTGGAACCATTTTAAGCAAAGTTTGAGCCTCTTAATATAGTCAATCGCGTTATCCAGCTTCACCTGCCAACCATATAAATAATAAACTCAGAATAACAAACCCACAAACCAATTTAGCTTAAACCCCAAGTTTCAAAATTCACGAGACAAAAATTATAACCTTAAGAGGATCAAGCTTCTTCCCCTTCAACTTCTCATTCAACAATGCCTCAACCTCCTCCTTTGTGAACTCCACAGTTCCACACTCTGACCCCTCACCACTTCCCACATCACTAGTAGCCGTAACATCTTGTCTACTGTTTACCTCGGAAAACGCTTGCCGCCCACGGCCCCTGCTTGCAGCCAACGGTGGCCCCACCATTCTTCCTGCTCCGATTCTCCGACGCTTGTCTAAAGGAACCTCCTCATTACCATCCTTTTTCTAAAGCACAAAAAGTACCAAACAAAGAACATGAATTTAAACGCAACACAAAAAGAAGAAACCATATTCAATCCATTTTAAACCTAATACACAAAATAAACTCACTTGCATCTCACTTTTTCCCATTCAATTACTTATATTTTCTCAGCATCCAAACAGTGGGTTAAGTGAAATTAGGGTTCTAGATCCTAAATTTTCCATTACATACACAAAATTGACAGAACCTCAGGTCCAGAAATCAGGTATCTCTTATTTTCTTCTATTTTCCCTCAATTTCTCAGCAACCAAACAACACTACTAGAAAATTTTTAAAAAAAAAAAATTTGAATGAAACCAAAGGCTTACAGTGAAGGGACTACGGGGAGGTCGGTTCTGGTTACGAGAAGCCATTTTTGAAGACGAAAATACGAATTTCACTAAGAATTAGAGCGCTATTCCGACGAGTTTTCGGTGTAGCATCTAAAAATCTGGGCCGCCGATCTGCGGAAATGGACGATAGTTGATGGATAAGAGAGAGAGGAAAGAGATCGAAGTGTTTGTGTTTTGGAGAAAAAAGAAAAAACTCTTTTGAGGATTTGGAAGGTTAATTTGGGAAGTTAGGGTTTGCTGAGGGAGAGAGAGAGACAGACAGACAGAGAGAGAGAGAGAGAGAGAGAGAGAGAATGAAATTTGAATTTGGATCTGGCGGTACATCTAAAACGCTCCTCGATAGAGACGTTGCCTTTTTATTGGGCCGAACCGGATCTTTACCGGCCCATATTCCCCACTTTAAGCCCAAATTCTTCTTATGGTAATTTAATTACTACAGTTTCTCCAAAAAAAAATTTACTATAGATTCTGGTTTTTTTTTTTTTTATAATAAATAATTGAAAATTGTTCATTTGGAAATAATTTATTTAATTTTTTTGGCTAAAAATACTGTAGATAAAATATTTTTTTTTAAATAAATAAAATAAACAGATTTTTGTTGCTAAAAGTACTATAAAATTTTTATAAAAAAATAATTAAAAGCTAACTTATAATCTAATTCGAATCGCATTCACTAATTTATGTTACTTTTAAGTAGTACAATCTATTTTTCAACTTTTTAAATAAAAGCTATTGAAAAGTGACTACTTAAAACTAATGTGAGATTTGAAAAAGTTGTGAGATATATGTATGTCTTCCTCTCCTCTCTTTGCTCAAAACAATTTGACCCAAAATAAATATATAAATTTGAGGAATTTTGAGATCGAAGCAATGTAAATAATGGTACAGACAACGTTACAATAGCCATACACATCCTAGAATGATTGAATGAAAGCAAAAAATGATAGAAGCAAGCAAAGCAGAGAGAATCACAATCAACAATGGAACAGTAGGAATTAAAAGTAAGCTAAGCTATATATTACCATTTACCTCACAGGAAGTTTTGGATGCCTGGAGAGCGGAGACTGTATAATGAAATATTTGATGGCCTCTCTTTGAAAAATGAGAGAGCAGAGGTGGGGGGAACCTTTTAAAAAATCAAATGGAGCGCTTTTCATTAATTGTTTTAAAACTGCCAATTACTTGGATTAATACTGATAAATTTAAAACCCAGTGAGGAAACATTTTGAATTCTGAATTAGTTTGGAATTTTGGAATTGTGTTGCTTATGAAAAGATTCAATTAATGTTGGACCGAAATTTGGACCAACAAATTTTTTACAACAAAATCCAACTCAAGCTTATTTAGCACCCATTCATGGCTTCTCAAATTAAGGACAATTGCTATAGATAGTTATCATCTTAGATTTCTTACCTAAAGAAGTCAGGGATAATTTTTTTTTTTTTTTT
>NW_027070652.1:0-24857 GCF_002906115.3 Quercus suber | reverse complement strand
TTTTTTGGTGTTTTCTTATGTCTAGTAGTATTTAGAAATAATGGGTCAAAGGAAAATTATCTTTTAACTTCTCTTATTTAACTTGGAATGAAATAGAGTTGTTTTCCATGTCAACCTATCTTAGTGAAAAGAAATTCTATTCATGCCAACCTTTATAGCTCTAGTGAAGGAGGTATTGTTCGTTTGGCATTAGGATCAGCTTCTCTCAGAAGTCCTAACAAGCAAATATAGTTAGAAGTCCCAACAAGCAAATTTAGTGTCTGATGGTTAATGCCTATAAGTCTTTGACAATCTCATTTATGAATTCCAATTATAGTTAGTGTCTCCATGATATAGTACTAATCCAAGAGGAAATTTCGAATCAAGCTTTGCATCCTAAGTTGGTTGCAGAAGAGACAATGTCTGATGATGGTGACACTAATGTTGTGAAAGAGCAACCGGGTTCTTGCGAAGGATCCAAGAACAGTTTGTTATGTTTAATCATGAAGATCAAAATTAAAATTTTTTTTTCTTTGGATATGTTTGGCGATGTGTTGAATAATTAGTGTCCTTGATTGTGTAGGATGAATTTTCTTTGGGAAGTCACAGATCCACCACAAAGTACTAACTTATGAGGTTGAGTCCTTGTCTTAATTGAAGCCTAATTTCATATCAAAATTGACTCCCCATTAATTCCAATAGTTGTAAGACATAGAAATCAGGGACCATATATGATATGATATTGAGTTAGCCTTGGTGTTGGGAAGTTGGATTCATTAGGACATATGTGATTTAATGTTAGGAATATATGTCAATATAGAATTGGCTAATTTTCTATCCTATTGTTTCAAACATGACAACTAATTGCCCAAAGGCCCATTGCAAGGATCAATGAAAATCCAAAGAATATTTACTAATAAAAGTCCATGAGGAATGAAAACCCATGGCAACATGTGTTGTTGATGTCCATTTTGTAGGATGCACACAACCCAGCCCAAAGGAACTAGCCCATGTGAGCAAACCCAATCCAAAAGACCCCATTGAAAGTGGACAACCAGCCCTTGTTCATCCCTAACCAAAGTACAACTGGAGGCCCCTACAAGAGAACCAAGTCTTTGAGGATGAACTAAGGGCTATCCCATCAGCTTTCTGTCACCCTTTACCTTACGTGAATAGTGCTTGAGGGTTGTAACATTAGCTGAAGTCTAAAGGGTGATGGAACTCAATCATCTTCCCCAAGACTGTATCTTTAGCAGAAAGGGAGCTAAAACCAAGTTATCCAAACCTCAAGAAATTGATGCTATAAATGTCAAAAATGTTCAAGACATGATTCATGTGCTAAGCCCATGAATCCTAAAGGGGAAAAATTGGGAACATGTGATTTGGAGGGCATAAAGGGATTCTCCAGTGGAACCCCCTAAAGCGGACTTAGTGTTCAACACTTGGCTTGGGGTGTTGAATCCTACTTCTTGGGGTCCAAATCTCAATTGCAGCATTATAATTCATTCTTGATACATGCCTTAATCCCATTGGTTAAACTTAGCCCCAGAAATCCTGGCATTTAATGCAAAACACTCCAAAATCCCATCATGTGTCATATATTACCCAAAGAAGCAAGGCAGACCCTAAAGTAAATCTCTTACTTTTGGCCAAATCCTAGGAAGATTAACCTTGATTCCCAGGCTTCTGATTGCTCCTACATTTTTTGGATTTTTGTTAATTAATGCTTCTCTAAAACTCCATTATAAATACATAAGCACCTCAGCCCATAAACGGGTTAGCTACTCCCTCTGAAACTCTTGATTTGTTGGCCAATTTTTGCTTGTGGTTTAGCTCTCCTTAAGCTCACCACTCATTCCCCTTAGACCACACTCACCTAACCTCAGATATTCGTTTCCCCCCTTTACACAATCATAGCTCATAATAGTCTCCCAATTAGTCATAAACAGCCCATTACTCACCAAAGCCTTAACCTCAGTGTTAATCCTATCCCACTCACTCAAAACAGCCCATATTACCTCATTCATTCCTTATAAACACACACTTACCAAAATCTTAGTTTAATATAAGCTGCACTGAGCTGGGATCCCTCTCTCCCTTCACACCATGCCAATTAATCATTTTCTTCTTCCCATGGAACCTTTAATTTTTACTTTTTGTTTTACTGTTGAAGGATATAATGTATTTGTAACAATCAAACTCTTTCCTTACATTGATGAAATGATGGCTGAAAGTATAAGAAATTCCCCTGACCGAGACATACAAGGACCCCAAGGAGTTAACACTTTCCTAAATTTATTTAATCATTGACTGCTGGACTGTATAATTTCACCCTTGCCGTTTGAGAATTTATCTTTCTGGACTTAGTTTAATTTCACCCTTATTGCTAGAGAATTTATTTCCCTTGTACTATCAGAATAGGACCACTAACGTATTAATTAAGCATTGTAAAGTATTTTCATTGGGCTTTCGTTGGTGTTTTGTCAAAGTGCAGCCTTTGTTTCTTGCTTGGATAGGCTTGTCATCACACCGAAAGCCTTTGGGTGCTATCTTAAGAGCCCATAGTTAAGTTTCGGCTTGGCTTCTCGATATTTTATTCAGAGGCATCAATTTCTCCCTCAACAATTACTAATCCAAGAGGAAATTTCAAACCATGCTTTGCATCCCAATGTGGTTGCAGAAGAGACAATGTCTGATGATGGTGACACCAATGTTGTGAAAGAGCAACCGGGTTCTTGCAAAGGACCCAAGAACAGTTTGTTATGCTTATCATGAAGACCAAAATCAATTTTTTTTTCTTTGGGTATGTTTGGCGATGTGTTGAATAATGTTTCCTTGATTATGTAGGATGGATTTTCTTTGGGAAGTCATAGATCCACCACGAGGTACTAACTCATGAGGTTGAGTCATTGTTTTAATTGAAGCCTAATTTCATATCAAAATTGACTCCCCATTAATTCCAATAGTTGTTAGACATAGAAATCAAGGACCACACATGATACGATATTGAGTTAGCCTTGGTGTTAGGAAGTTGGATTTGTTAGGACATATGTGATTTAATGTTAGGAATATATGTCAATATAGAATTGGCTAATTTTTTGACAAATCGAACTTTACTTGTAATTGGGTAGATCTAGGGTTTGTTTAATGTTTCAAGGAACAAAGTTTCAAGATTAAGTGTTAAAGCCATGCAAGTCTGTCTAAGAAATAAGTGAAGAAGTGTTGGATTTTAAAGCTCGACAGCTAGTATCTATCGAGGTTTAAAAAGTTGCTGAAGCCCGATGCTCGACAGCTAGCTCGACAGATAAGCTATCTATCGAGGTTTATGAAATTCAGTTTTTTAGAGCTGATTTCAATCTTATTCATGAATATATGTTTGGGCTTTTTTTCCTCACAACCCTAAACATATATAAGGATTGTTTTAAGTGCTGTCAAAGGTGGCGCAAGTGTGAAGCAAAGTTGTGTTCATGCAAATTGTGACCGGAGATAGAATTTGCCCTAATTCATCTTTCTCTTGAAGAAGCTACTGTGTTTGTACACCGTAGTGTTTTATAACCAAAGAGTTTCGAGATCTTCATCATGCGATGAACTAAAGAACTTTACAGCTAACATCTTTCTTAAGTTGGTGAGTAAGCCGCGTATTGGGATCCGTATATCGAATTGGTTAGTCATGTACTGGGAGCTGTGCATTACAAGGAGAGATTGTTACTACAGAACAAGTCCAATTGGGTATTGGAGTAAGGGTTCAATTGTAGGTTAGTATAAGGTACGAATTTTAAAAAAAAAAAAAAAAAAACATCGAAATAAACAACAATAAAATTTCTGGAAAATGAATCATTTCCCTAATGTGGCGTTTGGTACAGGAGAATTCACATTATCCCTGGCATCTAGATTCGTAGGAATGTAATTCCTTGCAATCTGGATGCATAGGAATGTAGTTATTCCTATGTTTGGTTTCATTGGGAATCTCTTAAGATTCATAAGAATGTGAGATAATAATGTTTTGTTTATTCCCAGGAATCTTAAATGAATTATTTATTTTTCTCATTTTATCCTTCGATTTGAATATGAACTACCATGTCCTTTACAGAAATCTTCCTCTAAATAAATAATGAAAAACAAAATATAAACTATTAATAATTTGTTGAGTTATATACACACAATAGCAAAAGTGAATAACTGGCAATAATGGAGGGTCCCCTTCAAACTTTTTTTTTCACACGTGAAACCTAAATAGAACTTTGTTAAAGAATATATCAACAGAGTTGTCTATTCTATTTATGTTATTTTGGCTAGAAAAGATAAAGATAAGGGAAAAGATATTGATGATTTGTTTTATATTTTATCATAATTACTTAAATGATAAAGAAAAATGGTTCAAAATTGTCAATTTATAAAAAAATACAATTTTCTTTAAGTTTGGGAATCTGGATATCCACCTGGTTTAAAAGGAATCCACATTCCTACTGAGAGGGGTTCAAAGAGTGAATACAAATTCCCCTGATATCTGATTCCTTAGCGTGATTTGCAACCAAACATGGGAATCTTTAAACATTCATGAGAATCTTAATACATTGCCACGTATCAAATGCCACATAAGCATTGTTTTTAGAAAACTATCTCATCTTCCAATATTTGGTAACAACCTTAAAATAATGAGTTGGAAAATTATGGTTTAATTCCCTTTTATTTAGCTTGGCAGAGATAGAATTGTTTTTCAAAAAAAAAAAAAAACTCTATCTATATTTAAATTACCTTTTTTTAGCTTGACATGAGAAATGTTTTGTTTCCATTATCACTAGATTTTTTGGAACCACTCAAAGACTTACCCATAGTAAAAGAGCCCACAGTAGAAGAAATAGAAATAGTGGGGCAATTATCAATAGATGCATAAACAACTCCTGAAACCCCTACCACTTTCATGATGAATTATTAGAGACCATTATAATTGGATTAGGAAGATTCCCCTTTTGAGAAAGAGAATGAAATTCATAAGCCTTATATCGAGCTGATTAGGAAGATTCCCCTTTTATAATAAGCCTTATATATGTCTAGGGTTGTGAGAAAAGAAACCTTAAACAAATCCATAAGCCTAGGTTGAAATTCATATCTGGAAAACTAAAAATCGTAGTTCTCGATAGATCGAGCTTCTATCGAGCTGCACATTAAGTCTCGATAGCAGAAATCTGTCGAGCTATCTACTGAGACTTAATGAATGGCTTTTCTTCATTTGTTTCTTGGATCAATCTTCATGACTTTCAATACAAACACTTGATATGCTTTGAACAACATATTTCTTGAAGTATTAAACCCAACTTAGATCTACCCAATTATAAGTAAAGTGCATTTTGTCAAAAGATTAGTCAATTACATAAAATATGACCCTAACAATTACCTCTTGGAGAATCGTCCCTAATCCAAGCATGGACCAAATTATTGTTGATCCGCAAATAACTTTGAATCCACGGTTTTGTTCACAATCCTTATCGCGACCACACCAATCTCTTCAAGAGTCTTATAGGACAAGTTTAGTATCGATAGATTATGGATTTGAACCCAAAATTGTGTTAAAGTAAACTGAATGTCATTTGTCAATGGAGTAACACCATCATAACACCAAGGACTAATCAAAAGACCATGGTTCACACCAAAGAACCTTTTCTGCATCACATTCTAACTCAAAAATAAAAATCATTATTTTATGATCACCTGCATCCCTAACTTGATAAACCTCTCTTCGGATGAAAAGTTCTCGCTATAACTTCAACGTTAGTGAAAAACTTCTCCATTTTGGAAAAGTATATATTGATAGCCAAATTAAGACAACTAACCTCCTTCTCAAATAAAGAAAGTGAGAAAGTTTGTCCCAATCTTTTGTAATTCCATCCATCATATGACACTCACTGTTAATTATTAAATCTAATGCTCTTAAGAAACAATATTATTTTTTATTATTTTGTCTTTTTTGGTAGATGATTACATCTTAATGTATTAAGAAACAATGATTTTGTGTATATATCTTGGTTGATATTTTGTTAATACTATACGTGAAGAGGGTAAAAATCTAGGCTGATACGCCATAACGAAATGGGCCTAATGGTTCCACATCCTTGGGCTGATAAAGGATGAGCCCAATACGCGTCCGATTTGATCTCGCGTAACCAAATGCAGCCGGGTCGGATTAAGTATCCACGTAGCAGCCAAGAACCCTAGATGGGAAATACTTGCAGCACACACTTAGCAACCAATAGAGTCTCAAGAATGGAATTCTTGTACAAATCGGATTCTGGAAGATACGCGCGCAAATGAAGACCTTCTCTATAAGGAAATGTTTTGACCATCACGTTTGGGACTGTTCAAGAGGATTCCTATTAGGAAAAGACCTCTACATCAAAGAAGGGATGTCAACTTTCTACTACTATAAAAGCCCCAATACACCTATTAATCAAGGTACGCATAATTTACCCTTCTCTAACATTCTGGAGTTGTGAGAATAGTTCTAACTTGACCTTCGGAGGGTATTAAGCCGGCACCACACCAGCGCTCTCTATTAGGTCTTCTCTTTTTGTTGTGCAGGAGATATTTCGGGTGTGCGAGTATCGTGTGACTCACTGGTGATTTTTTCGACATCATCAGTATGGATACCTATTTGGACTTTTTTTTTTCTTACGCTTCGGCCCCCTAGCTTCAAATTCTAGGTCCACCTTTCTTCTCAATTCTCATTCTTTCTCAATCAATGCCAAAGCCGCTATAGAGAAGACTATCTATAATTTCAATGTCAAAGTAAGTGTTTTGAGGAACAATAAAGAACTCATTTTTTGTTTGTTCCCTTCCACTTTTTTCTTTCATTTTAGTTTTAAAATTATGGTTATTGTTTGAATTTTGACTCTTCTTTGAGGTTTTTGAGTTTTGGCTTATGGGTCTTGGGTGTCAAATGAATTACAAACATTTGAGAGTATTTATGCCATGTAATTGAATGTGTGCATGTATAGGAGTTTAAGCATTTAATTAGACTAACCACAAACCCACGCGATGCATGAGAATATAAATATTATGTAATGAAATGAAATATATAAAAAAGTAACCATTATTTTAAGTATTGTCTATTTAAAATATATATATATATATATTTCTACAAGTATTTTTTTTTAATCTTTTTATCTCCACAAATATATCATTTTTTTTTATGTTTAACTAATATTTTTTTGTAAGGTGAACCATATTCGTCTAACTTATATTGTAGTGTATTATATTTGCTTAATATACAACTAAACTTTATATGTTTCAAATTTATTATTCAAATTTCTCATCTCTTAAGGAATAAGGAAATTATCATAATAATCAAAACTCATTACAAAATTACAATATTATCTTAGCCAAAATTAAAATGAAAGTAAAGGAATAAATAATAGGCTTTTTAATAATTTATTACTCAAACAATTGGTAGGCATATTCAAATTCCTGTTTCCAAAAAAACTAAGTATTAACCCAAACTAAAATTCAACCAAAGCTATAAAAGGGAAAGAGAAGACTTTTTGATGGGATATTTAGAAAAAAATACACACGCACAATACCAAAGCACATATTAAAAATTAAAAAAATAAATAAATAAAAAACTATCAACCTTAATTAGAGTTATAAGAAAAAACAAAAATTCACCAAGAGAGAAAGAGAAAGAGTACTCACAGTTTTGTATGGGAAAACAATATCAAATTTATACAAAATAAAATAGGTAGAAGAAGAGTCAAAATATAAAAGAGATGAAGGAAGTATAACAATAAAGTAGTGAAGAGATAAAGAGGCAAAAAGGAAAGTGAAAGGTTGAAAAAAGTGTAACAGTAGGTATGTGAACTAATAGTGAGAAGAAGAGTTTTTCTTTTTTTTCTTTTTTTGAAAATAGGGGGAATAAAAGTTTAAATAGAGGAAATAAAATAAAATATAAATGAATAACATAACTGCTGATGTGGCTAAACAAGAGCGTAGCAACAATAAATGCTACTTCAGTTTTTAGTAATATACAAAATAGATGTGACAAAAGGAAAATATCTAAATTTTTGAATTGGTGCACTTGGACAAGTAAGGAAGAAATAGCCAACTTTATAGCTGGCTCACTGTGAAACGAAAGTCTAGTAGTTGGTGTGTGTGTGTGTTTATTAGGCAAAAAAGTCTAGTTGTTTTGGATGGGTGTATATGTGAATTGGTATCAATGACTTGAAGTGAATTCAATTGTCATTACATTGCTAATTTCTTTATTGATTTAAAAAAGAATATGTACATATGGTTTCTAATGTTGTTTGTTTAGAAAGGAAAATAGTGTTCTGAACTTTAGCTTGGACTTACAATTATAAGATTCATAGGCTGCTCTATCTCTCTCCCATGGGGGCTGGTTATATCTTCAAAAAAATTTAGGACAATTGAATTTCGGGAAGAACGTGTAAAATAGTATGTCGTGCTTATGCATGGAGGTTGTTGATGCAGGATATCGATGGGATGGATGTTTCTCGTAGCAAGTTTAAGGGAAAGGTTCTCTTGATTGTCAATGTTGCTTCAAAATGGTATGCGCGCCTAATTGATGATTTGCAGCCTTGAAATTCTTTTGTTTAAACTATTGAAAATCCCTGTCTCTATGTCAGTCATTTCAATTTGTGATATAACTAGAATTTTTTTTTCTTTAATCACAGTGGTTTGACGACTGCAAATTACTCAGAATTGTCTCATTTATATAAGAAGTGCAAAACTCAAGGTATCCAGTGGCAATTGGAGACAGTTCCCAGATGTGTTTATAATTATTGTAAAGATCTTTAAAAAGTTGGCACTTACACCCAATTGAACCATAATTGATGTGTCTGGCTGTCTATGTTTAACTTTTCAGAAATGTCTTCCTGAGTATGTATCCAAAGATGTCCATAAATTTTAAGTTTCTTCTTTTTTCTCCATATTCATAGCAATCAAATTGAAGATGGAGGAAACTCTTAAGTTTTAAATATAAACAGGACAACATTGATAAAGTCTCCTAGTATTTGTAGGCATTTATTATAATTAATCCTTAACATCCAGGTGCATATTTTAGTGTAACAAAATCAAGCAAGTTTTCAATGGCAGTCAACTATGTTTACTTTTGTAAGGTTGAATTTAATCAACTATTTTGTTGGCTTTATTCCGTGCCAAATTTGTTTGTAATTCAGCATTTAGAAACCATGTATTTAGGTGGGAATCATGTAAGGGTAGTGTGTGAGAGAGTGTAAAGAATTGCTTAAGATTGTGCAGTGAAGCAGGGACTCACGACTGGATCTCGCAAGTAGCTCGCGGGTTGCAAGCCGCCAGAAGATGCTCATGTGCCAAGCATGCGGAGAAGCTAAAGTGTTATGCCAGCTAGAGCACTACAGGACAAAAAGTCCAGACCGACCATTCAGTTATCTCGCGACTTGAACTCGTGGCTCAGTCAAGTTGCGAGGCCAAGCCGCTAGCCATCCCTATTTTGGAAAAATGACTCTTCGCATTCCAAACACCCACCACTATATATAGACCCTTATACCCACGAAATGTAGAGAGCTTCTAGAGAGAATTTTGAGAGAGAAACCCTAGAGAAAAACAAGATTGATTCATCTACAATCTTTACATAGAGACTCTTCAAATTCCTCTACTCTCACCCTCTCCATTGTTACATCCTTGAGAGGTTCTTACCCAAATTATTTTCTCACCATATCCACATCCGTGAGAAGGCTATTTGGTGCTTTGAGAAGCAGTTAGGAAGTGACCAATGGTTATTAATTGATGCTATGGACTATAGCGGAATCCGATAAGTTAAAGAAGACAAAAATTCGGGGCAACCTCGTTGGAGCAAGAAGCTTGGAGGGCTTAGGTACACTGGGTAGATTAGGCTTGGAGGGTCTTCTACTGTTCATGTATCCCAACTTCATTTTTTAGTGGATTATTGACCACTTAGAGGGCGGTGAAGAGGTTTCACGCCGAGGGCTTCGGTTTCCTCTTCAATAACATATCGTTGTATTGTCCTTGTGTTTGTATCTCTCTTCCCTTAATCTTTGCCATTTAATTTCTGCTGTGGATGTGATTTTATTTGGTTTAGATTGTTTATCAATTCTGATATAAGCTTACATTTATTTTCCGCACATACATTGTTTGATATTAAGTTTGAATTGGTAATTTGTAAATTGAGGGTCTAAACGTTTATAGGGTTTATACACTATTTGAACATTCAATTGGTATCAGAGCGGGTGCACTCTTTGTGGTTTAAACACCTTAGTGCGATCCTTGACCCCATATTGAGATGGACCGGTCTCAATCTTTAAATGTGCCACCATATTTTGATGGTAGCAACTATGCCTTTTGGAAAGTCAGGATGAGGGCATTTTTGTGTTCAATGGATGAAACCGTTTGGGATGCAATGGATATTGGATAGACTAGGCCGGAGGCTACCAAATCCACATGGGATAAGGCAACTCTCGCGGCATCTAATGCAAATAGCAAAGCACTTAACGCTATTTTTTATGGTGTGTCTCCAGAAGAGTTCCACAAGATATCTCACATTTCTATTGCCAATGAGGCATGACAGATATTGGAGACCACGTATAAAGGAACAAAGATAGTGAAGGATACCAAGCTACAGATGCTGACCACTCATTTCGAAGAGTTAAAAATGAGTGAGGACGAGTCTTTTGACTCTTTCTATAGTAAGCCGAATGAAGTAGTCATCGGCAAGTTAAACTTGGGGGAGAAAATGGAGGACTCTAAAGTTATGAGAAAAATCCTTCGTTCGTTGTCGGAGAGCTTCCGTGCCAAGGTGACAGTGATTGAAGAGAGTAAGGATCTTGATGATATCAAAGTCTAAGAATTGATTGGCTCATTTTAGACCTATGAATTTTCATTGTCCACACAAAGGAAAAGCAAATCTCTTGCTCTTTAGACGATTGATGAAAGGGTCGAAACTCATGACTCATCGGATGAGGATGTTGTCGATAAAAATGTGGCATATTTGGTGAAGAGTTTTCGAAAGTTCTTAAAATTCAAGAATAATGGAAAATTTGGCGATAAAGGGAAATTCCAAAATTTCGAGAAGGAAAAAAAAAGAATTCAAAAGGAAAGATGGAAAGGAATCCCAATTTACACAAGGAAACACCTGTTTCGAGTACAACGAACACAGACATTTCAAGAAAGAATGTCCCAACTATTTGAAATCGAAGGGCAAGGCGTATGCCACAACTCTTAGTGACTCAAATTCATCAAATTCTGATTCTAAGGAAAGCTGTGACGGAGAAGGGAATTACTCCGCTTTTATAACCATTGCTTATTTTGAGTCTTCGTAGGACTTAAATTTGCTTGTACAAAAGCTTGGGGAGCATAGTGATGAGGAATCAATGGGAATTGTAGAAGAATCGGATGTTGAAGAAGATGAGAGTACAGGGGTTCTTCAAGAAAACTTCAATTCACTCCTTGAGAAATCAGAAGAATATGCACATATGGCCAAGGCAGCTGTGAAAAAGATGAAGAAGGCTGAGGAGGACTATAAAAATCTCCTAGTGCGACATAAGGAGGCCAAGTGTAAGATAGAGACACTGAATGGAGAGCTGACCGAAACCTACTCAAAGATAAAATTTATTGAGCTCGAGGTAGTTCAAGCAAATGCCAAGGTAGAGAGGGCCTCCACCAAAAAACTAGATGATGTCATTTCCTCTCAAAAACAATTCTCAGACAAATCTGGGTCGGGATATACCGGAGAAAGTAGGTCAGCTGTCAAAATCACTAAAGAAGTGAAGTTTGTGCAAGCTAAAGAACCTGTAGTGGCTACCTCTACACCTAAGATAGTACGAGATGAAAAGAGGAAGAACGTGGCTGGCCAAAGGGTGTTGAACAAGTCTCGTAATCAATCAGTGATCAAACCTAAAGCTAGAGGGAAATCTCTTCCAAGATCACAAAGAGGTCCGAGAACAAACCACTTTTGCCATCATTGTGGACTTTAAGGACACACAAAACCAAATTGACATAAGCTTAAAGTATTGAAGAATACAACTGATCAAAGGTCAAGAGGACCAAGAAATGACAAGAAGACTTGGGCTGTTGAGTCATCAAGAGGTTAAAATGGTGATCTCGGTGTGATGGACGTGATGAAGATGATCGGTGCATTCACCACCTACTTGAAAATCCTAACTCTCGTACCCAATCCTATAGGGATATCACCCCAAACGCACGTGACATGTGGGTGAAGAGGGGTACTCATGCATAAACATTACAACATGTCCATGCATTAATTCTTCCTATACTTTGTGTATATGCTTAGTTGTGTGCTTTTTGCTTGTTTGTGTTGAAATTTTTTTGGTTGTTTTCTTGTCACTTTTTAAATGTTTTTACATTGTTGCTTTTGATCAATCTTTTCTTACTTTTATGTCAAAAATCTAAAAACACATAAAAAGTAAAAAAAAACCCAAAAAGTTTGATCGACTTTGTTGAATTTTGTCTCAAAACATGTTTTGCCTTGTACCTTTGTACTTATGGCTTTATGCATCTACGAGTTTAGCGTATTCCCTATGCACTCATATCATTGTGGAAGAGGTCTTAAAATCTATGTGACTATTGTAAATAGATCTTCAACATTGTCATGAATGATTAGTGAATGGTTTTGTTGATCTTGAGACATGCATAGACTTGTACCTATATATTTTCTCACTATTTTATTTTATTTTTTTTACTTAAAGAGCTCACTAAATGTAAATCTCCAAATGAAAAGAGATATTGAGCTGCAAAAGTCTGTCGCACATACTAGTATTTGCCTAGAAAAAAGGGAAAGCGACTAAAAATAAAATGTATGATGCCCAAAAAGCCAAAGGCTAACTCATCAAATTGAAATATCAAAAATTTAAGACATCAATCAAATGATATAATGTTCATAGAGCCAAATGAAAAGCTTCAAATAAATGTAATCAAGTTCATGTGGGAGGTCATATATGCATATTTCTATAATTGAGATGGGTCACATTATCTAGTACTAATTGTGTATGTCTTGATTGAATTGATCATTGAAGCTTTACATTAGACCAAGGACTATCTCATTTCTGATATCCACACACATCACACATGTCTATGTTCAATGAATGTCATATTCATTTGTGTGATTGTACTTGATTAAATGTGTTTTCACATGCTCAATCTTTGTTGATCAAACACAAAAAGATTTTTTAGTCTTTTAGTTTGTTTCTGGAAAGTATTTTGTTTTTACAAAAATTATCAAAATTTCAAAAAAAAAAAAACAGTGGTGCCTTGTTTTGGCGACTCAGTCGTGGGTTGGTCCTGTCGCACACCCCAATCACAAGCCCATACAGAGATTCTTCGCGACTCACTGGTGGGTCAATGTCTCAGTCGCGAAAAATATTTAGAATATTTTTCAAAATTTGGGTTTTTATGTTTCTCGCGGCTCACTGTGGTAACTTGTTCGCAGATGGAAGGTCTAATCGCGAGGGGTACATAAAGATTTTCGCGGCTTACCTCACGACTTTCTCGTGGGTAGACCTTCCAGTCGCAAAAAATACTTAGAAATTTTTTTCAAAATTATTGTTTAAAGTGTTCTGGCGGCTGGCCCTAACGACTTGCACACAGCTTGACTCAGTCGCAAAAATCGCGTGTTTTGCGTTTTAAGGGCAGTTTTTAAAATTTTTTCAGTTTTCCCTCGAATTTTTGTGACTGTTCATTGTCTTCCCCATTTCAACTCTTTCTCAAACTCACCGTGTCACTCTCAAAAACCTCCAGTTTTGCATCATTTCAACCACCAATCTTCAAGAAAAAGGTATGGGTTTTCTCATTTTCTTTAAGTTCTTCATGATTATAACCTTGTTTTCTTGGATCTGTGTGTTGTGGTTTTGATTTGAGATATGTGTGGATTTGGATATAGGTTGGGGTTATTTTGTTGGGTTTGTTTAGATGGGTTTTGTTGCACTTATCAATCTAATGCTTGATATGTTTTATTCTCATGCTTGCTTGTCTGTCTTGAGTATTTTTGTTGTTCTGTCCTTAGTGTTGCATATCATACCCATTAAGAAATGTCTTGAAGACGTGCTTAAATGATTAGCGTTTGTGTAAGTTGGTTGTGTGCTGCATTTTGGTTAGGATGCTCTTGGAAAAGACTTGGAACTCTCGTCAAATGGGAACTCAGTCAGTGTTTCCTGTCTTCCTCTGAAATTAAGGGTGCTTACAATCATCATGATGATCTTGCTTCGTGAAGGTGTCTGTTCACCAACAGATGGAAAAATTATACTGCGTTCTCGACCAATATCTATGATAACTCTTCAAGCAAGCAAGAGTCACTCCTCTAGAACACCTAAGAGTGAGCCATCCACACATGCAACTCCACCAGCTTATGCTTTAGCTACACCTGTGCATATCAAGACTGTTTCTCCAATTCATCCTGAGATGCAAACAACTGGCACTCCATCTGTTCCCCCTGGATCTCAAACAGACAAGCAAAGCAACGTGATTGAAAATGTGTTTCATCGAATTTCTAATTTAGAACAGCTTCTTCACTCCATCCACAATCAAACTCAAATGCGTCTCACAACCATTGAGACACAATTAGATGCTATTCAGCAAAAACTGGAAGATAGTCTTTAGCTATTCGTGCCAAAAAGGGGGAGAGATAGCATATAGTAAGGGGGAGAGCAACACAAGAATGAGGAGGAGTGTGCATATTGAAAAGGGGAGTTGTGTGCTCAAGAAGAGGAAGCTGATATACACTCACACATATGTTTGGATAGCCTAACAAATTTTAGCTATTTACTTGCTGGTTTTCATGTACTCTTGTGTGGATATGTTTTTAATTCTTTGGTTTATGTTATTGGTTCTGTGGTTTATATATAGATATAAGTTGTTATTCAGTTTTAATTTACTGTTTGTACCTATTGCTTTTGTAAGTTTTTAAAGTTTTGTACCCATGCTTTGTAGCTTAAGTACTTGATATTAAATGTTATGCATTTTCTTTAAGTACATCACTCTTGTGCCCTTTGTTGGATTTTATATCCTTAATGCAATTTCCTAGTGTTGTTGCATTGGTTGAGTGTTAGACAATGATATTTTGCAATTGAGCTTATTAGCTTGCATGTCCAGATGTTCATTCCATGTGTGAATGAGCATTGTGATCACTTTTTATAGTGATTGTTCATTTTTGGTCAAACCTTGATTTATTACTTATTTCTATTTTGTTTGATCACGTTGTGCTTGCTCCATATGTATTACAAGTTTTCTGCATACAATGATTATATTGTATTGTTGTGTTTCAGGAGATACTTGTTCTTATGGTCCAAGAGCTTCACAGATTCTAAAGTTAGGTGTGAGTGAGTTTTGTTCAACTATTCCTAACTCACGCGTTAAGTCTAGAGTTTGTTGTAAGGTTTTGTCACAAAATAGTCAAAGGGGGAGATTGTAAGGTTGAATTTAATCAACCATTCTGTTAGCTTTATTTCGTGCCAAATTTGCTTGTAATTCAGTATTTAGAAACCCTATATTTAGGTGGGAATCATGTAAGGGTAGTGTGTGAGAGAGTGTGAAAAATTGCTCAAGATTGTGCAGTGAAGCAGAGACTCGCAACTGGATCTCACAGGTAGCTCGCGGCTTGTAAGCTGCTAGAAGATGCTCACGTGCCAAACATGCAAAGAAGCTGAAGCGTTATGCCAGCTAGAGCACTACAGGACAAAAAGTCCAGACTGGCCATTCAGTTATCTCGTGGCTTGAACTCGCTGCTCAGTCAAGTCACAAGGCCAAGCCACCAGCCAACCCTGTTTTGGAAAAATGACTCTTCACATTCCAAACACTTACCACTATATATAGACCCTTATACCCATGAAATGTAAAGAGTTTTTAGAGAGAATTTTGAGAGAGAAAAGCAAGATTGATTCATTCATAATCTTTACATAGAGACTCTTCAAATTCCTCTACTCTCACCCTCTCAATTGTTACATCCTTGAAAGGTTCTTACCCAAATCATTTTCTTACTATACCCACATCTGTGAGAATGTTATTTGGTGCTTTGAGAAGTAGTTAGGAAATGACTAATGGTTATTAGTTGATACTATGAGCTATAGCGGAATCTGATAAGCTAAAGAAGACAAAAGTTCGGCGCAACCTCATTGGAGCAAGAAGCTTGGAGAGTTTAGATACACTGAATAGATTAGGCTTGGAAGGTCTTCTGCTGTTCATGTATTCCAACTTCGTTATTTAGTGAATTATTGACCGTTTGGAAGGCGGCGGAGAGGTTTTATGCTGAGAGTTTCGGTTTCCTCTTCGATAACACATCGTTGTGTTATCCTTGTATTTGCACATCTCTTCCCTTAATCTTTGCCATTTAATTTCTACTGTGGATGTGATTTTATTTCGTTTAGATTGTTTATCAATTTTGGTATAAGATTACATTCATTTTCTGCACATACATTGTTTGATATTAAGTTTGAATTGGTAATTTGTAAATTAGAGGTCTAAACGTTCATAGGGTTTTATATACTATTTGAACATTCAACCTTTAATGTTCATGGATGTGGAGTTCAGTTAAACATGTTGGGTTGTATTTCTGTATCGAGTTGTCATAAAAATATGCTATCAAGTCATCGTGGCATCAACCCTCCCTGTTCTCTTGCTGCATTTTGGTACATGTACAGTGCGCGTGAGGCATGAACTATGTATTCATCATAACATTGCTACTATATATCTCACACACAGCCAACACATGGTCCCAACCACGAGATGATAGCTGTGATAAATTTTATTGGTCCTGCAAATCTATGATATCTTTCGGTTATATCTGATCAATCATTGTTTTATTCAAACTTAGGACAGCATAAGTCATTTCGTTGTAATGCATATGAGTAGTTCCAGAAGAAAAAAAATGATTTCGTGTTGATTATTGATAAATCCTGTTGATGTTTCTTTGACACACTTCGAAAATTTTTAAGGATGAAATTGTTTTTCTCATGAATATAATACTCCTAAATTGTTTTCTCATTGCAGGATTGGAGATTCTAGCTTTCCCTTGCAATCGGTTTGGTGGGCAAGAACGTGGATAAAACCCAGAAATCAAGCAGTTTGCTTGTACAAGGTTTAAAGCAGAATTCCCGATCTTTGATAAGTACAGCTCCAGTTTACCAGTTCTTGAAATCGAGTGCTGGTGGGTTTTTAGGTGATCTTACGAAGTGGAATGTTGAAAAGTTCTTGGTGCACAAAAATGGTAAAGTTGTCGAAAGATACCAACCAACAACATCACCTTTTCTAATTGAGGTACTGTATTCCCTTTTACTTTGCATTCGGTTCAGAAGTTTTGGAAGTTCCTTGTTATTTATATACCGGTTGAAATAAATTTATTGGCAATGGTGATGAATCTGTTTAGCCCATTTGATACATACCAGGACTCCTAACTGTTAAAAAACAAGTGTAATTTCTTTGGAGATATAGCCAAATGACACACTTTCATAATACAAGAAGGAGATATAAAATGGCTTATCAGAAAAAGAAAAAAGTGAGAGATATAAAATGAAAAATCTTCAAACTAGGTCATGTTTGGAAGTTAAAATGAGAGCTACCATCTTTTTCTAGATCACCTGCTTATTGACATTAAGAGCTTTGACAAAGAGTTTTACTAAATTTAAAAACATAACATGTTTCAATTGCATCTAATGGTTTCTCAAATTCACTGGCCTAGGAAATTTTATTAGTATTCTAGTATATATTGAGGTTTCATATCCCTAATATGATGGTCGGGTCAGGTGGTTACATTTGTGCTCTTCACTGCGCATTCACAATATATGATTATTGATGACATTTCACTCTGCCAAGTTGACTTTTAGTAAATGGATGAACCTTTTGGGATCTTGTATGAATTGTTGACTTGTGTTAGAATTGTGGTTTACCAGGTATAAGTTTGGAAGTATTAATAACCTTCAATCCAAAAGTACACATTATTTAGAACTTCATAATTTATGTAGTCAACCAAGACTGAGATTTATGCCACCACAAAACTCTCTGGGTCAGTTTACATTTAATAAGGCCGTTACTCGCCATTGATTTATTTTCTTCTTCTCTTTTTTTTTTTTTTTTTTTTTTTTGTGGTTGGGGGGGGGGGGGGTTTGTATTGACGCCAAAGGCAGTTAGTTCACTAACATAGCTATCAAAGCTGCACCCTTAAGTAGAATCAGTTCTGAAATTGAAACCTTTTGTTCTTTTGTGACATATCAATGAGACTATGTGGGATTTTAAGATGCGAAGGCCAATAAATCATTGGTATCATGTGATAGCATGTGTACATAAAGGTTTTTTGTGTTTCTGAGACTAATTGGCATAGAAACTTCAGATCAGTTGTTTAGTTTGTTTTTGATAATAAGTGTGTGTCCTGTCATATGTAAAGAGCACTGGAAGGAATTGTTGTATGCTTCTCTGATTCATTGCATAAGAAGGATATCCAAAGGTTTCTCGCAGCATGAACATAGAGCTGCAAAGGCATGCATGCATTATCTGCTGAATCAAGGGCAAAAGAATGTATGGGTATATGTAGATATCTGGATTAGTCATTCCTCTTATAGTTGTGTTCTCTCTATGAACTATTGGCGATATACATATCTTACAATTTATAGAGTTGCTTTCTTCCTTTCCTTTCCCCACCCCCAAATTTCTGCTGTGTTATTAGTTAAAATTGCTTTAATTCAGATCTTTAATTCAGCTTGGTGTAATTTTAAGAAATCTTACACAATCCAATAATATGTTATTGAATTCATATTTTGGAAATCTCACCACTGGATTACATGTTCTATTTGTTCTTAATATGCATGTCAAAATTCATGTCAATCGGATGTTATATACCATTCAATCAAAAAATTCATCTTTTTTCTTTATTTTAATTTACAAAAAATCTTGAGTTTAAACGATTGATTGATGACATGGTTATTGATTTTTGATCATCTTAAAATTTGGCAAGCATAGAGAATATACGAAGATAATGTAATCCAATGAAGATTTTTCAATTTAAAAAATTTTGGTGGTCTAACATACCTTAGAGTTACACTAGGTGTAATTTGAACCCATTAGAAAGTACTATAGTTTGGTGAATTAGTACGGTTGGATCTCCTAGTCCTAATACACAAATAATATGAATTGATAACCATTTTTATTGTGTATTACCTGACTAAGAAAATAGATTATGTTGAAAGGAGAGTACCAATGATAATCAAAGTAATCTTTGCTAGCTTAATCACTTTGTGATTCTCTCCTGTTATCAATGATTCAGATATAGGGGACTCCTTCGATATATATCTTCACAATCTATAGCTTTGTTAGCTCCATCCCTAACCCAATCTATCACTTCCCAGTAAGACCTCGCAATTGAAGCCATGTATGCACCTTTGAATTTCTATAGTGCATCACGATAATCAGAGAAGTAAACCTTAGTTTGTTCCTTATCCACTAAATCCTTGAGTTTTTTAAGAATTAATGGGATTCAATCATAAGTAGCTTGTACTATGCCAATGATTATTGCAATTGAGAGTAAGGCAAGACGATGTTAGTCGTAGTCCTCAGATTTCTTACAAATGTTTGCCCATCTTTTTAAACATTTGCATGAATATTGTAGGGACCATGTCACCTATATATAATAGTGAAGATACCTTTTTTTAATCAATATTGACAGAAGTCACTCCTAATTAAAATATATGATACAGAAAAATTAAATTCGTCACATATATGTGATAAAATATGGTAAAAAGTGAAAAAGATAAAGAAAATTATAAAAATAAAAAGAAATAATATTAACACAAAGATGTATTGAATATAATGCAGTAATACCATTTTTTTTTTTTTATGAAAGCAATAATTCCATATTGATTGAGAGAAAGAGAGATGATTACAAATCTATATATCTATATATCTAATAATAGGTAAAACTGAGAGAAAATCCAATTAGATTTCAAATTGGAATTCAATTAAAATCTAATTTTGCGCCACATGTCTCGTCTAATCTAAGTTTTTAAATTTTTGTGTCAAGTGAGTTAATTCAATGTAAAAAAGATTTCAATTAGAGTTTATTTTTGCAACATGTGTCCCATCTAATCTAAGTTTTTTTTAATTTTTGTATCAAATGAGTTAATTTAGTGTAAAAAAACAAGAAGTCCAATATAAGTAAACCATAAAAAACATAATTTTTGAATGATTTTCTATTTATGAGCCTTTTTTTTTTTTTTTGGGGTAAAACTAAAAACAATTCAAGTTTATAAGTCATCTATATATATATATATTAATATTAATAAGTAAAGCTGAGAGAAAATCCAATTAGATTTTAAATTGGAATTCAATTAAAGTTTAATTTTGCGCCATGTGTCTCATCTAATCAAATTTTTAAATTTTTAAACCAAGTTAGTTAGTTCAATGTAAAAATTAGATTTCAATTAGAATTTAATTTTATGGCACGTGTTCCATCTAATCGAAGTTTTTTTTTTTAATTTTTGGGCTAAATGAGTTAATTTAGAGTAGAAAACGACGGGTCCAATATATATAAATCATAAAAAAAATATAATCATATATCTAACACGATATATAAAATTAGAGGAAGAGAGAGTTTGAATGATTTTATATTTTAGAGTTTGAATGATTTCTTTTATAATTTTGGAATCAAATGTGGGATTATATCATAAGTATCTATTCAAGTGAGTTATTGTGTACAAAAACCAAAGAGTCTAGAATTAATGAACATAAAAATATTTTTTTTTAAATGAACAATTTACATTTTCTACCTAATAACATTCTTACAAGACTTTTCAAAGAGTTAAAAAAATATATAAGAATGACTATCAATAATATTTAAATTATATATGTAAGATTATTATACTAAGCATCTTTTTTTTTTTTTTTTTTGAATGAATGGTAGGAAATTTTATTAACAAAACTGATCTTATACAGGTAATGCCAAACTGACTTGTTTGGGCTTGGGGGGTATTGTCAACATCCCAGACATATCCCCATTGACTTTCAAAACAAAAAAAAAAAAAAAAAAAAAAAAAAAAAAAAAACAGCTCAAATCCTTAAGGCTCCGCTTGGGAGTTCATAAGGAAATGGAATGAGATAATCATAAGGGAATAGAAAGGAATGGAATGGAATGTATTTAAGTAAGGGAAAGGAATGGAAAAGAATGGAATGGAATGGAATTAAGTAACCTTGTTTGGATGTTTTAAAATAAAGGAATGGAAATGAATGAAAATGAATGGAATGTAAGTAATCCTGTTTGGGAGCAACATGGAGGGAATGGAATGGAATCATTTTATGACAATATTATTATTAAACTCCTATTTTAAAATAAAGGGTTGAATATATAGGGGTATTTTAGGAGTTTTGGTAAAAAAATCATTAAATCTAATTTCATTCCCTCCCATTCCTCCCAATTTTGGGGGGAATGAAAATTTGAAGTTTTAAGGGAATAGAAAGGAATGGATGTTCCCTCCTACCCATTCCATTCCCTCCCACTTAAACTCCCAAACAATGGAATGGACTTTCCATTCCCTCCATTAAAACTCCCAAACAAGAGAAGGGAAGAATATTCTAAAATTATTCTTTTTATTCCTTTCCATTCCATTCCATTCCCTCCTCCCAAGCGGAGCCTAAGTGGTGTTACATATATTTTACCCCGTCCCTACTGCCATGAGAGCTTAGTACTCCGTTAACAAATTCGTGGCTCTCTCCAATATAGACCATGGCTCAAGTTGAATGTGGTCAAAGTAAAACTTATTTCTTGAGTTCCATATGGCCCATGTCGTGGCTGCCCATCTGTCCAAGTCTTCACCTTCCAACACGTACTGTAAGTGTTTAAAGAGGAGGAAGAAATCCTCAATGTCATTGCTACATTTCTGGATCCGACCCTTGACCAATGCCCAAACATTTCTTGCAAATGGGCACGTCCAAAGTATATGCGCCATTGTTTCACTTTCACTTCTACAGAACTCACAAGTTGCTTCAATTTGTATCTTCTTCCTACATAGGTTGTCCCTTGTTGGTAGACAATTACTGCATGCTCTCCATAGAAATGCCCGAATCTTTGGTGGGACTTTGAGCTTCCATATTTTCCCCCAAGTTGCACTATGGGCTCATGCCAATGAGTGCTCTAGCCTTTCCGATGTCTTCAGTCGTAGGGCTATCTAATAGGCTGATTTCACAGTGAAACTATGGGTCTTATTTGTAGTCCATATCAGGGAGTCTCGTGAGTCTAGCTAATTAAAGGGGGTGGCTAGGATTTTTGCACAAGTTCTTAGGGTGAAGGTAGCAGCTATTTTACCTCAGTCCCATTG
This sequence comes from Quercus suber, assembly GCF_002906115.3. Lineage (NCBI taxonomy): Eukaryota > Viridiplantae > Streptophyta > Magnoliopsida > Fagales > Fagaceae > Quercus > Quercus suber. The sequence continues at coordinate 2,568 of NW_027070652.1, read as the reverse complement.
TCTTGTACTCCGATCTATCAAGTCGCACACTTTCATATCTCCCATGGGCTCATATAGGAAGATTGGCGTGTTTGGTAACCATTTGTGTGACACTACCCCAATCTATTGGCCATCCCCTACTCTCCAAGATGAGCCTTCCCATATTACATCCCTTGCTGCCAGTAGAGACCGCCAGACATAAGATGGGTTTGACCCCAATTCTGCCATCAAAAAGCTACAGTTTGGGAAATACCATGCCTTGTATACCCTATAGAATAGTGAGTGATCTTGGTGGATGAGTCTCTATGCTTGCTTGGCTAGCATTGCCAAATTGAATGCTGAAATGTCTCTAAAGCCCATTCCACCCCTTTTCTTTTGTGTACACAATTTTTGCCAATTTATCCAATGGATCTTCCTCTCATTTTTCATTTGACCCCACCAATAATTGGCCAAAAAAGAGTTGATCTTGTCACATATGGCTTTTGGTAGTTTGAATAGACACATGAAGTAGGTTGGAATGGCTTGGGCCATGATCTTGATCAAAATCTCTCTCCTTGCCTTTGAAATAAGCTTCTCTTTCCACCCCATTACTCTTTTGGTTATTTTTTCTTGAAGCTCCTTAAAAGTGTTTACCTTGGATTTTCTGCTTGCCATTGGTAACCCAAGGTATTTCTCCCCACTGGACATAATTCTAGCACCCATCATTTGTTGGATAGCTCTTCTCACCTCTGGCTTGGCATTTGTGCTAAAGAACAATGATGTTTTTTCGTCTATTAATTGGTTGGCTTGAAGTTGCTTCATAAGTTTCCAAAATGTGAAGTAATCTTTGGCATTCCTCAGCAGTTGCTCGACAGAATAAAAGGCTATCATCAGCAAACAAGAGGTGGGAGATACATACCCCATGTTGGCTAGATTTTATACCTCTTAGTGAGTGTCCCTTTTCAGCTTTTCTTATCATGGCAGATAAACCTTCAGCACACAGTAGGAACAAATATGGAGAGAGTGGGTCTCCTTGTCTAAGCCCCCTTGACAGTGAGATGAAGCCACTTGATTCCCCATTGATTAGGACTGAATATGATGCAGTGGTAACTGTCTCCATTGCCAACTCAACCCACCTAGTGTCAAAGTCTAGTTTAAGCATCATTTGTCGTAGGAAGCCCCATTCCACCCTATCATATGATTCGCTGATGTCAAGCTTGACAGCCATTTGACTCGTTTTGCCTTTTCTCCTATTTCTCATCCTGTGTAACAACTCATATGCTACAAAAGTATTGTCAGTAATGAGCAAGTTAGGTACAAAAACACTTTGGGCATCAGATATCACTAAGGGAGTACATGTTTCAATCTATTGACTAGTACTTTCGACACCACTCTTGAGATCACATTCGCCAAACTTATTGGCCTAAAATTAGACATGTATTTTGGCTCATTATTTTTTGGGATTAATACAATATGATTATAATTCATTTTGTGCAACATATGACTGGAATTTAAAATTGAAAGAACTGCATTTGTGACATCATGACCAACTATGTGCCAATATTTTTGAAAAAAATAAGGGGACATATCATCCGGTCCGGGAGATTTTAATAGGTGCATCTGGAATAAGGCTTGCTTCACTTTCGCTAGGCCATACCTTTGGCTCATCTTAATATGTATCTTTTACGTATATTGAATGCAAAAATAGAAGAGTTTAAATCTAATTAGATTCTAAATTATATATATGTAATTATGATTGTTTTAAATATATCTATGCATATGCACGGAGTTACAAGCTAGTAAATATTAATGCAAGCAAATTTTTATTTGTTTTTTTAGATATATATAATAACACCGTGAGGTTACAATTAAGCTACAAAGATCTTGGTAGACCTATTTTTATTATAGATTACATAAGATTAAGTTGAAAATATCTTACCAAAACATTAACATAGAAATTATAACAAAAGAAATATCAATTAGCCTCTCCATTTTGAAAGTGAGATCTGATATTGGCGATTCACGTTTTTTGGGGGGGGGGGGGCCATTGTATTCATCATTGAATGTTCAAATAGTGTATAAACCACTATAAACATTTAGACCCCCAATTTACAAATTATCAATTCAAGCTTTATATCAAATAATGTATGTGCGGAAAATGATTATAAACTTATACCAAAATTAATAGATAATCTAAATCAGATAAAATCACATCCACAGCAGAAATTAAATGGCAAAGATTAAGGGAAGAGAGATGCAAACACAAGGACAACACAACGATGAGTTATCGAAAAGGAAACTGAAACCCTTGGCATAAAACCTCTCTACCGCTCTCTAAGCAGTCAATAGTCCACTAAAGAATGAAGCTGGGATACATGAACAGCAGAAGACCCTCCAAGCCTAATCTATCCAGTGTACCTAAGCCCTCCAAACTTCTTGCTCCAACGAGGTTGCGTCGAACTTTTATCTTCTTTAGTTTACCGAATTCCGCTATAACCTATAGCATCAATCAATAACCATTGGTCCTTTCCTAACTGCTTCCCAAAGCACAAAATAGCCTTCTCACAGATGTGGGTAGGTGAGAAAAGAATTTGGGTAAAAACCTTTCAA
>NW_027070651.1:21923-42656 GCF_002906115.3 Quercus suber | reverse complement strand
AGTTTTATTTTCTTTGGGTCCAAGTTAGTCTTTTATTAGGTATTACTTTACTAGTCAAACTAGGAGTCCTAGTACTAATAGGAGCCCTAATACTACTAGTACAAGAAAGAGTCTTTATATAAATTGTGCTCAATGTATTCACATAGAGGCAAGTTGGCCTTTGTGAGTACTTTTCTCCCTTTCTTCTTCTAGGGTACAATTCAAACAGCCCCAAAAACACCACAAAAACCTCTCTTTTCTTCTTCCTTACAACCCCTTTCTATTACCTATCAAAACCCTAAATCTCCACATACTTTTTCTACCAAATATCCAAATTCATCAAATTGCCTTATAATTCCTATGACACCCCATTACCCCTTCTTAAACAATTCTAAACCGAGATCTACAAGTTCTCCTAACCCTAAGCCCATCACAAACACACCTAGACATCTTCCGCAATTTGTCCTACGTCATCCCTAGTGTAAAAGCTCCTTGGCGGAATTTGATCTATGTGCGCTAAAATAGCAACAAAAATTACTAATCTTTTTTTAAAAGTAAAAATTTTATTAAAGAAAAATAAACAACAAGTATGCAGGTAGTATACTAGATGCAAATATGAACTACGATTCAAAAGAACAATAATCAATAAACTCCATCACGTTTGACAAAGAAAACTTCCCTGAGGCCAGTAACCATTGGAACAAAGTCCTCATAAAATATATCTTTCTCCATTTGTTTATATTTTCAAGTGTTTGTTTGCAGGTAAAATTAAAGTGTGATCGAAGTTGTAAAATATTGTCAGTTGACTGAAAATCCTTTAAAAAAAGTTGTAAAACCTTTTACCTTTAAAAATTTGGTAAAACATTTTACAAAAATAAACAGTGGCTTCCCTCATCCCATCTAGTGGGTAGGTCACCAATCTGGTGGGTTGGGCAGCTAGTGTCGGCTGTCCTGTGTCTAAAACCGTTGTTCCAACAATTGGTACTGGAGGTCTGATAAACCGAAGATGTTGTTCCGGCAACCGATTCTGGTGGTCCGATCACCAGATCTCCGACACCAGCAACTCCAGCGACTGAGCCACCGGCTTTGGTGGTTTGCTTAGAAAATTTTACTTGTCGTGCCAAACACCTAAAAAAAATTTACATGTAAAATCTTTTACTTCAAAACAAATGGAGCGTTCATGTCTATAGTTTGCCTCTCACACCCATCAAGATTCCTTGCATTTCTCTCTCCAAATACACTACATCAAACAAAGAAGAATGGCCTTCCAAATCTCCTTATTGCAATGTCACCCAAAATGGCCATGCCAACTCACTAGTAAATCAACAACCCTCCCAGGCATACCCCAAAAAGAGCAAAGACCATATCCCATAACTTCTTGGCAATGAGGTAGTGCAATAACAAATGATCCACTGCCTCTCCATAACCCTTACACATGCAACAATAATCACTAGAATAATGTTACATTTTCTCATGTTTTCTGCTGTTGAAAACACATGGTTGAGAGTGGAAAATTTTGTTAATAAAGTGAAGGCTTGGTGGACATCTTATTTGTTCCAAGGCAACCCGAGTTTTATACTAGCTAAGAAGTTAGCAGCTTTGAAGTTGGATCTAAAAAAGTGGAACGAAGCGGAGTTTGGTAACGTCACTATTAAAAAACAGCATCTCCGAAACAAGTTGAATGATTTGGATGTTAGAGAGGAGACTCAGCCTTTAACAACTGAGAAAAAGTTAGAACAAATTGATCTCTGTACCGAGATTGAAAAGCTCACTCTTTTAGAAGAGGTTAGTTGGAGGCAGAAGTCTAGGGTTCTGCATTTGAGGGAGGAGGATGCTAATACTAAATTTTTCCATAGAATGACTAATTCCCATAGAAGAAATAATGGTATTGAGAGCCTTATGGTTGATGGAATCTTGTCTTCAGATCAAGGTATGATTGTTGATTGTATTACTCAATTCTTTATGAAATTATACTCTAAGGAGCAAGTTGATAGACCGTTTCCAGAAGTCTTGGTATTTCCTAGGATTTCTGGTGATAATGCAAATTGGCTAGATAAACCCTTTGATGAGACAAAAATTTTTGAGGTCATACAGAATTTTAATGGTAACAAATCTCCTGGACCAGATGGGTTTCCAATGGCTTTCTTCCAAGCTTGCTGGGGTATTCTCAAAACTGATCTTATGGCTGTTTTTCGTCATTTTTTTGCTAAAGGTCAGTTTGAGAAGAGTTTGAATGCAACTTTCATCACTCTCATACCTAAAAAAAATAAAGCAATTGAAGTTAAGGATTTTCGCCCCATTAGTCTTGTTGGGGGGGTTTATAAAATCATTGCTAAGGTCTTAGCCAATAGACTTCGCACAGTTATGGAAGATATAATTTCAGCTTCACAGAATGCTTTTGTGAGGAACCGGCAAATTCTTGACCCTGTACTTATTGCTAATGAATGCCTTGATAGTAGATTGAAAACTAGGTTGCCAGGGCTGCTTTGTAAATTAGATGTTGAGAAGGCCTTTAATCATGTGAATTGGGGATTTCTTATGCAGTTACTAGAAAAGGGTGGGTTCTTTGCTAAATGGTGGCAGTGGATATTCTTTTGCATATCTACAATTCGTTTCTCTATTCTGATAAATGGCTCTCCTTGTGGGTTTTTTGAGAGTTTCAGGGAGTTGAGACAAGGTGACCCATTGTCCCCTTTGTTGTTTATATTGGTTATGGAAGCCCTTGGGAGAATGTTGGATAAAGCTGTCCATGATGGTCACATGTCAGGCTTTTGTGTGGGTCGTGAAGAGGGAATATCATTGGCGGTGTCTCATCTTCTCTTTGCAAATGACACTATAGTTTTTTGTGGTGCTGATCTAGATCAGGTTCTCTTTCTCCGTATGATCCTCATTTGGTTTGAGGCAGTCTCTGGTTTAAAGATAAATTTGGGTAAGTCAAAGTTGGTTCTTGTGAGTATGGTGGATAATTTGGATTTATTGTTGATTGTACTAGGCTGTAAACAAGATACTCTTCCAATGAAGTATTTGGGTCTTCCTTTGGGAGCTAAATTCAAGGATAAGGCAATATGGAACCCAATTCTGGAGAAGCTAGAACGGAGATTAGCAGGATGGAAACGTTTGTACTTACCAAAGGGAGGTAGAGTCACTTTAATTAAAAGCACTTTATCTAATTTACCCACTTATTTCCTATCTCTATTTCCTATTCCTGCAGTTGTGGCTAACCGAATTGAGAAACTTCAGAGAAATTTCTTATTGGCCGCGGGGCCGGGGGGTGATCTTTTGGGATCTCTTGGGTTATGCCAAGATCAGTTGCAGATACGCTTTTTGGGTGGTGGAATTGGTTGGGAAAGCACTCCTCTAGCATTTGGAACTTAGTTCCTCTTTGTCTAATGTGGTGTATCTGGAGGGAGCGAAACTGGCGAACTTTTGAAGATAAGGATAAAACCGATGATCAGTTGCTAGCTTTCTTTAGTGGCTCTCTATTTGATTGGTCTAGGGCTTGGAGACTCACCTCTAGTGACTCTCTCCCATTGTTCCTCAATTCTCTTCTTTGTTCTTAGTTTTTGTTGGTTGTTGTTTGTTTTGTTGTTTCTCTGTTTGTTTCCTCCCTTGTATCCTATGCCTGCCTTATGTTATTTTCATGAGGTAGTTTCTTGTATATACTTCTTTCTTACTTATCAAAAAAAAAAAAATTTCAGCTTCACAGAATGCTTTTGTGAGGAACCGGCAGATTCTTGACCCTGTACTTATTGCTAATGAATGCCTTGATAGTAGATTGAAAACTAGGTTGCCAGGGCTGCTTTGTAAATTAGATGTTGAGAAGGCCTTTAATCATGTGAATTGGGGATTTCTCATGCAGTTACTAGAAAAGGGTGGGTTCTTTGCTAAATGGTGGCAGTGGATATTCTTTTGCATATCTACAGTTCGTTTCTCTATTCTGATAAATGGCTCTCCTTGTAGGTTTTTTGAGAGTTTCAGGGAGTTGAGACAAGGTGACCCATTGTCCCCTTTGTTGTTTATATTGGTTATGGAAGCCCTTGGGAGAATGTTGGATAAAGCTGTCCATGATGGTCACATGTTAGGCTTTTGTGTGGGACGTGAAGAGGGAATATCATTGGCAGTGTCTCATCTTCTCTTTGCAAATGACACTATGGTTTTTTGTGGTGCTGATCTAGATCAGGTTCTCTTTCTCCGTATGATCCTCATTTGGTTTGAGGCAGTCTCTGGTTTAAAGATAAATTTGGGTAAGTCAGAGTTGGTTCTTGCAAGTATGGTGGATAATTTGGATTTACTGTTGATTGTACTAAGCTGTAAACAAGGTACTCTTCCAATGAAGTATTTGGGTCTTCCTTTGGGAGCTAAATTCAAGGATAAGGCAATATGGAACCCAATTCTGGAGAAGCTAGAACGGAGAGGGATGCCCTTTGGAGGAAAGTGATAGAGGTGAAATATGGCAGTGAATGGGGTGGCTGGTGTACTAGGCGTGTTAATGGTCCACATGGTGTTGGTTTGTGGAAATATATTATTCGGGGATGGCCTTCTTTTTCTCCCCACATTCTATATGATATTGGGGATGGGTCTAAGGTGAAATTTTGGCAAGACCATTGGTGTGGTGAGACTTCTCTTGTAGTCAGTTATCCTGAATTGTTTAGAGTTTGCCGAGATAAGGAGGCTAGTGTGGCTGAGCTTATGAAGCTTGATAATAGAGTCTTTTTTTGGGATGTGAGTTTCTTTAGGGGTGTGCATGCTCAGGAATTAGAGGCACTAGCTGGTTTCATGGATACCATTTATGGTGCTTCGGTGAAAGGGTTTGGTGAGGATAAGATGTGCTGGAAACTTGATAGAGAGAAGGGCTTCCTGGTTAAAGACTATTATAGTCTCTTAGTGTGCTCTAATGACTATTGCTTTCCTTGGAAAAGTATTTAGAAACAGAAGATTCTTTCTCGAGTAGCTTGCTTTGTTTGGACTGCTGCTTTGGGGAAGTGCTTAACAATTAACAATTTAAGAAAAAGGAGGGTCTGGATATTGGATTGGTGCTACATGTGCAAGTGTAATGGTGAATCGGTTGATCATCTTTTTCTTCATTGTCCAATTGCAATGGATATGTGGGCTATGGTGTTCAGATTGTTTGGAGTGAGCTGGGTTATGCTGCAATCTGTAGTGGGGCTTTTAGCATGTTGGCAAGGTAGATTTGGTTGTCATCGAAATGGGTATATATGGTTGATTGTTCGCCATTGCTTATTATGGTGTCTTTGGAGAGAGAAATAGTAGGTGCTTTGAAGATAAGGAGAAATCAATTTCAGACTTGAAGCTATTTTTCTTTAGAACTTTAATGGATTGGTTGGCTGCATTGCAGAACCAATCATTTTCATCTTTTCTTGATTTCCTAGATTCTTGTAATTTTTGTTCTTGATTGTTTGACCCCTTGTACACTCCCTATGTACTAGGGTGCTCCCCTTTTTTATATCAATAAACTTATTACTTATCAAAAAAAATAAAAATGTTTTCTGCTGTTGTTAAAATTTTTGCAAATGAAGCGGTCCAAAGAAAAAGTGCTACTTTTGTTGGTGCCACAGGCATCAGATGTTTTTCCAAGGAAACAACTCATCACCCTTTGGAGCGAAAGATCTATAATAAGTTTGGACATCAAAACCCTTCCAAATAGCCAGCCACCAGCATAGCCTATCATCTCCACAGCCTTGCACTTCTATAGAATACAATAACTCTAAAAACAGTGAAAATTACTCCCAACTCCCAATCCTTGAGCCATTGTGTAATCTCATATGATCCGCCACTAGTGTATTCTCTTTCTTCTCTTTTTTTAATGAAAATTACTAATCTTAGTTATTTGTGGGTTTATTTTCATGGAATCTATAACATAATCATATCATTTTCCTTTCAAGATTAGTATTAAATCATCATGTATCCATGACAATTCACGTCATCATTATTTTAAGATATAATATATCTATGTATCATGTTACAACATATCCATGATATACAAACTGCATGTAATTAATAATTGAAGTCAATAATGTCACTTAAAAAAGAGGACTCATTAAAATGAATTTTCTCACCCCCACCCCTATCCGCCTATAAAGGAGGGAAATAAATAAATAAATAAATAAATAAAAAACCTTCATTTTGATTCTTTTTTTATTCTTTTCTAAAGAAAGAAATTCTTTCTTCACACTTATCCCAAAAAAAAAAAAATTCATTGATGACATCAGCAAGGGGATCGCGGCTCAACAAAGTTTACCCAAACAATTGAGCCACGAAATATATAAATTAATCCTACTTTTAATTGATGACAGCAATGAGGGATAAAGGATCAATATGTTTAACAAACAATAAGCTTGGAGGGGAGTGGGGAATAGGGATCCTCTGATAAGTAAATGTAACTCACAACCCCATACAAGATTGAACCCATGAGCTCACCCTCTGCCCATTACCTATAGGGAATGGAAATGCAATTTAGTCTAAAGACCATCTCATAAGATTACTTAGTGTGGGATCAGTTCTTTTTCTAATTCTTTTCGAAATCTTATTGAAACTTTTTTATGGCACATTTGGTAACACTATAATAGACCATGTAATGGAATAACTATTCCTTAGGAATAACCATTCAGTTGTTTGGTTGTCTTTTTATTACAAGGAATAGCAATTCCTAAGGAATGACCATTCGTTAAAATGTAGAATAAAAATTCCTATTTTAGAGAAGATGAAGCGAAAACTAGCAAGTTGGAAGAGATTGTATTTATCTAAGGGGGTAAGCTAACTCTTTTTTTTTTTATTATTGGTAATCAAAAAACTATTATTAATGAGAAAAAAAAAAGTACAAATAGTTCATGATGATGAACAACAAGAAAAAAATAGAACAAACAGCACAACAAAAAGAGAAATCAAGAGACTAAGCTAAGTGAAGACATAAACTCTAGGAGAGAAGAACAATCAGTAAAACTCCAACAACGAGACCACTCCAAAAGACTACATTGGCATAAAACCTTTAACTCATCCAACATCTCTTGATCCTCAAAGGAACGACGATTTCGTTCCATCCATACAATCCACATTAGACACCCTAGAACCAAATTCCAAATGTCTAAGTTCTGTTTCCCAAGCCACAGATGCCAACAAGATAACAAACCCGCCACTGAACCTGACATAACCCAATGAATACCAAAAGCTTGAAGCATAAAAGTCCAAAAGAAATGAGTGTCAGGACAATGAAGAAGAGGGTGGTCTACCGACTCCCCATCACAACAACACAAACAACACCAATTGGTCAACATGCAACCTCTAAGCATTAGATTATCCAAAGTGAGGATTTGACCGTGTGCGGCTGTCCACAAAAAAAAAAAAAAAAAAAAAAAAAAAAAAAAGCCACTCGCTTGGGAATCTTTGGTTTCCAAACACCCTTCCAAGGAAACAAAGAATTTGATGCAACCTGAATCGCATGGTAATACGACCGTGTGTCAAACTTACCATCCCCTTCTCTCCTCCTTAGCTACTTATTTCCTTTCCATTCTTCCTATACCTAGTAAGGTTGCTAATCGCATGGAGAAATTACAGAGAGATTTTCTTTAGAGTGGTATTAGTGGTGATTCTAAATTACACCTAGTGAATTGGGCTAAGGTTTGTAACCCAATGCAGGTTGGGGATAAGACGATTGCAAAGCTTTAACTCTGCCTTGTGGGTAAGTGGATGTGGAGGTATGGTTTAGAGACAAATGCATTATGGAGGAGGGTTATAGAGGTGAAATATGGAAATGTTTGGGGTGGTTGGTGCACAAAAAAGGTGACAGATGCTTATGGTGTTAACCTCTAGAGGTTTATTAGAGGTGGCTGGCTTAATTTCTCTAAGCGCCTATGGTATGATGTGCATGATGGTACTAGAGTAAAGTTTTGGCAGCATGTGTTGTGTGTGAATTGTACCCTCAAAAAGGCCTTTCCATATCTTTTTTGTGTTAGTAGGGCAAGGGACTCTTCAGTGGCGGAGGTTATGTGTTCGTTTGGTGGGAGGATGCATTGTAATTTTCAATTTTGTCATCCTCTACAAGATTGGGAGAAAGATTCTTTTGATCGGTTTATGGACATTATTTACTCTTCGAAAGTGTGGGGGGTTGGCCTTGACAAGGTTTGGTGGAAGCCAGCAAGGAATAAAGGTTTTGAGGCTAGAAGTTTCTATCTTTCTTTCTATCCTCCTACTCTTTCCTTCCCTTGGAGGTTGCTGTGGCAATCGAAGGTTCCTCCAGGGGTGGCTTTCTTTTCATGGTCAGCTTCCTTAGGTAAGATTCTTACAACTGATAACCTTCGCAAGAGGCATATTATTGTTATTGATTGGTGCTACATGTGTAAGAGGTGTGAGGAGTCGATGTCTTCTACTTCATTGCCTCATAGTTGTTGAGCTGTGATCCTTGGTGTTTTGTTTGTTTGGACTTCATTAGGTTATGCCAGCATTTTTCTTGTTTAATATTATATTAAAAATTCCAAATGTCAGATGAACCACTGGCTCCCTACCATGGTTTTCAGACCCGATTTTTTAACTATTGGGGTGAGAGATAGAACCTGAGATCCCCACCTTTTACTAAAGCTTATACTGACACACTAACCACCAAGCCAAGCTACTTTGTTGTGTCATTCTTAGATTTCATATTATATTTATTTTAAGTTTAGATTATAATTTTTCAATTTATCATATTACCTCTCTCTCAATCTATATTATTATTTGATGATTTATTAGTGGTTCAAGAATTATGCTTTTACATTTGAATGTGCAATTTATAAATTTATGTTGAAAATGATTTTATTTTAGACTAAAATGTTTTTTATTTGAAAGATTACCAAACACAATTTTTTTTAGACTTGTTTATGCCTCATTTTTTTCTATTAACTTTATAAAAATTGTGAAAAATCATTTGAAATTTATTTAAATTTTTTTAGATATTTTTTTAGTAAAATTTTGTTAATTTTTATCATTTTAATACCTTTATTTGTATTTTAATTACTATTAAATTAATTTTGACGTCATCATGGTTCGACCTCGGTTGAACCCTCAATCCAACCTTTAAAACCTTGAACTTCTCCTTTTTCCGTTTCTTTGAACGGTCCAAATCTGAAAAGCATGCTCCCCACTACACCGACACATACAACACCACCCTACTAACTTATAACCTTGCTTAAGGAGATTGTCACACATGAGTTCTGTTAGAATTTCTTATTGATTGCTTGTAATAGATTCAAGTACTTTATGCTCATCAACGTGAACATGAAATACTCTTCTATAAATAAAACTTCTATTACTTATCAAAAAAAAAAAAAAACAGTTCATGAAATAATCTTCTATCAATAAAACTTCTATAACTTATCAAAAAAAAAAAAAAAAGATTGTCACACATGAGAATCTTCCCCCATGCCACACTCCAAGCAAAAAAAAGAGACCTGCAGTAGGGCCTAACACTCCAAATACTCTTCCACAGGATGCCAGGGCAATGCCTTGTGACACTCTTCACTTAACTATTTTGGTAAAAGAAGCTTCACAAGAAAAAAGAAAACCTCACCTTTCGCAATTTATCCAAAGCACCACTAGTGTCAAAGGTTTCATTTCCCTGCTCATCCATTGTAACAGCAGCAAGTTTGGCCAAAGTAACACCCGAAGAAAATGGATGTCCAGGATTACTGCAAAACAACAGTTGTTTTTCAACAGTCAGACAGTCAGTATTTAATCCCATTCATAAACAAATCAGGATAGTAGAAATAAACAAACTAAAAAAAGAGACCTGCAGTAGGGCCTAACACTCCAAATACTCTTCCACAGGATGCCAGGGCAATGCCTTGTGACACTCTTCACTTAACTATTTTGGTAAAAGAAGCTTCACAAGAAAAAAGAAAACCTCACCTTTCGCAATTTATCCAAAGCACCACTAGTGTCAAAGGTTTCATTTCCCTGCTCATCCATTGTAACAGCAGCAAGTTTGGCCAAAGTAACACCCGAAGAAAATGGATGTCCAGGATTACTGCAAAACAACAGTTGTTTTTCAACAGTCAGACAGTCAGTATTTAATCCCATTCATAAACAAATCAGGATAGTAGAAATAAACAAACAGATAAATAAAGATCTCACACTTCAACAGAAGACAGAAACATTCAGAAAAAAATGTGTCCACCAACCTGACAGAATCCTCATATCTAAAATGTACATTGCTAATCGATATCTTAAGATTTCCGATAATAGTAGCAATTAGAGAACCTAGCCATGAATTTCCAGGAGGTGGCTGCCAAAAAAAAAAAAAAACAATAATATGAATTGGAACACCAAAATGTGAATATATCACCATGTTTTCTCACAAACACTGGAATTTAAGAAGCAAGCTTGAGCAAAACATACTCATGCACTCTGAAAATACAATCATAAAGAAAAGGAAAAAAAATAAAACAACTTGGCCAAACATCATGCCAAAAATAAACGAGACAGAAAAAGGTAAAGGTAGACTTAAATAATTTATAATAAAAAAATTAGCAGTATATACTGGCTGCCTAAAAGTATAAGTATGATCACTAGTAGTTAGGAATCAATTGCTAAAAAGTTTGAAGAAGCAAGGCTCCTCATGATTATAATGACGTCCACAAATATCTAATTGGACCTTATTTAATTGTTCAACCATGCAAATACCATCTTACGCCATTTTCCCTTACCTTGTCATAAATTGATGCTACCTCTAGCTTTGTCTCAAACCACCCATATCAAATTAACTTGACAAACCATGAACATAGAAAGCTGCATGTACCCCCACAACATACTCCATAACACCTTACTAGGCCAAACTAAATTTATCCATTACAGATGCAAAAAAGACAAGATCTGAATGCCAACCCTCAATATAATACAGTACAACACAAAATCACACCAAAAATAAAAATAAGAGAACCACAGTGGTATCTCTTCTTTTTGTTTTGCATGACAGAAATAACAAGTGGGTTGCAACCACATTCTTTTCTAACCTGGAAAAGAAATAAAACAAGACAAACAAACTTACAAAAAGCCAAGTAGAAAGTATGACAGAGTAATACAAAATTTGGGCAAAAGATCTTGCTTTTAAATTCCAATCTGATTGAGAACTTCTTCATGGCTTCAACAAAAGACGCAACCCAAAATTTTGGCTTCACAATAGAAAATACCATGAACATCAACCAAGACAATCATAGCAGTCTTTGTAGCCAAGATGAGAAATTGCCAATGCAAATACAAATTAGAAAGTCCGAAAATGTAACTATGACAGACAAAATTGAAACATTCATTGACAAATGAAGCAAGATAAACATAAAAAAATAAATAATAAAATAAAAACCTACCTAAGTATGAAAATCACTGCTAAAAAAATAAATTAACACTTACTATCTATAAAGTAGCTCTATTAGATCATAATTAATTCCTATACTCATAGGGGCATTAAATTTATAAGCTTACACTTCCTAGCTTTGACCTTGATATTGCTTCCAAGGTTGCTGACTCTGCTTCCTGCATGCAAGAGGGAAAAAGTATTTAAAAAATAATAGTCATCAAGGACAAAGAAGGAAAGTATCTTCCCATATGCAACGGTAATAAAAACACCAACAAACTTACACAAGTATGCCATTTCAACATAAGCATATCACAAAATCCAAATTCTAGGCTAATTACAGAAATTAACAATTTTTATGATTGCAAAATTATGTGTCTGGGAAAAGAATTTACTATATTGACCATATGCTTTTACCTATTTTTCTATGAGTAATGAAAAATTAATTAAATGGAGGAGAGACAACAGTTTGTGTAAAGAATAACAAGAATAAAGAATTACATATGAAATGAAAGAGAATCAATAAAATCTACAACCAAATGTATGTCACATGGGCCAAGGGAGCTAAACCACTCAAACAACATTCTCACAAATGATCATTTTAGCACCATAATTGAGAGCTCCATTCCATTAAAAGTTCAGTTGTTTCTATCCCTGCATCAGGAGGTTGGAAATGATAGAGTTTGAAACTTGAGATTTTATAGGGACTTCCACAATTGGGAACAAGAAGCAGTCTTCTCTTTCCTTGACTTTATTCAATCCCAGATTCCTAGGGGTGTTGGGTGTGACAGTCTTCATTGATGCCTTAATGGTAATGGTAAGTTTGATACCCAGTCCTATTACCATGAGATTCGGGATGTTCGTAACTCCATTTTCCCTTAGAAGGGTATTTGGAAAGTTAAGGTTCCTAAAAGGGTAGCTTTCTTTTTGTGGACAGCAGCTCATTGTTAGATTCTTAATTTGGATAATCTCATACTTAGGGGTCTCTCTTTGGCGAATCAGTGTTGTATGTGTGCTGTAATAGGGAATCCATGGACCATATCCTTCTTCATTGTCCTGTAGCACATTTTTTATGGGTGGATTTTTTTTTTTATAAGTAAGAATGATATATATACAAAAGGCTACTCTATGCATGAAAAGCACAGAGCAAACCCAAAAATTACAAGAAAAGGGAAAGAGAAAAGAAACAAAAGAAAACCAAGCAACAAATTAATTACAAAAGAAAAGAGAGCTAAGAAAAAAAGAGAGAGAATCACTAGTCGTGAGTCCCCAAGCCCAAGACCAATCAAATAGAGTTCCTCAAAAGTCCGCATATGCTTCAGGTCTTTGGGATTCAATGGGTCATGCCAAGCTCCAGGGAGATTTTGCTGTTTTATTGGAGCCACTGTGCCTACGAACTCTTTTTGATTGGTCTAGGTGTTGGGGTTCTTCGAATTGTTCTTCTGTCATAGAGTTTTTTTTTTTTCTTCTTAGAATAGTCTCTTGAGTTCTTTATTTCTTTGTCTCTTTTTGTTGTTTTTTCCTGTGTTCATCATCACGAACACCTTGTATTCTCCTTTTCTTTTTTATTATCTTTTATGAATAATATGACTCTTATTACCTATCAAAAAAAAAAAAGGAACTCCAATGTTTACCAAACCAAGCCCCCACCCCAAGAGGACCAAAACCTTCTTGGGCATCACCCAACAAACATAAAAGCCAAACTCTGCAAATCCCAAGCTATCAAATAATGGATTAATAAATGATTCACAGTTTCACAACTGGACTTACACGTACAGCAACAACCAACCAAAACAATACTCCAATCCACCAAATGATCCATATGCTTTGACCTATGTGTATTTGAAGATGATTCATAAGAGAGGAAAATCATGCATGGAAAACATCTTAAAGTGCCTCTCACAAGGTATAAAGAGACGCATGCACAGACACACATGTATATCAGAATTTTACCTCAATCTGTTGACGTTTGGCTTCAAAAAGTTTTTCCCTGTCCTCCTCCTGAAAAGAGTATTGAAACAAGATAAACCCAGACAAGCCACAGACCTCTCTTTAGTGATAACTGATAATGATATCAATTATTTCCATTAAAGAGAACACCATCCTACCTTAAGAGTTCGACCATCAGGAGCTGGATGAGCAAGAACAAAAACACGATCAATGAGAACAATCACAGGTTCTTTTCCCAAACTTTTCCAAGGAACCTGAAATTAATAAGGCAAAAGGTGAAATGAAAGAAATTATAAAAATTAGAACATAAACAGCATATTTCAAAGCACATTAGGAAACTAAATTATAGTCTAGATTTCCAGTCACTGTGAACATCAAGTGAATTACTATTTTGATGACAATGTTTCAACAATATGTCATCATATCTCCTACCAACAAAATTTGACACAAATATGCATAAACTATAAATTCTATTTGAAGGCTGATAGTTTCACTTCCCTGACTCTACATATTTAGTACTTTTCAAGTTCCCCACTTAAAATATTTCAATCTATAATTTTTGTATAAAATAGTAATAAACTGATAGCAGCAAAAACTTAAAATTTCTAAGTATCATCAGTAATAAGAACAGCCTAAATGGATATTCAATTGGATCCCCTCTTATGGCAGCAGAAGGGACCATAGAAGACACCTGAAGGATCCTCCCAACTACAACAAAGGCTTTTCTTCACAAGAACAATTCCCTTCTGATGTTCCAAAAAAGGCTACATGAACAATTAATTTTCTAAAACGTTATCAATCAAAATAAATATAATTTCTTTTAAAAAAAGGCAAAACATAATGGATCCATATACAAGTAAGGACAAAAATTTGGTATATTTTATCAAGACATGTAATGAAATGCGGAATACAAACAAACTAGAAAGACCAGACCATGTCTCATCCATCTAAAAGAACAAGAAATAATTCTACCTAATAAAAGAATGATAAAGAAAATAAGATGAAACTGATGGGAAAAAATAAAAAACAAGGGTTAGGATCCAAATGTCAGCCATTGTGCAATAGATACCAAGAAATGCTACCTTTAATGTTATGGTACCAACAAAACCAGCTTTCACAGTGACCGGAAGTTTTAGTGAATTTAGTGCCTCTGCCTTCAATTTCAAATCTTTGAGAACAACATCACCTGTGAAAGATATATAAGGAACATTTTAAATGGATAAAAAATTCTTTAACTTCATAGAAAGAATTAATCATCACAGATTTTTTTTTTAAGGCAAAACATAATGGATCCATATACAAGTAAGGACAAAAATTTGGTATATTTTATCAAGACATGTAATGAAATGCGGAATACAAACAAACTAGAAAGACCAGACCATGTCTCATCCATCTAAAAGAACAAGAAATAATTCTACCTAATAAAAGAATGATAAAGAAAATAAGATGAAACTGATGGGAAAAAATAAAAAACAAGGGTTAGGATCCAAATGTCAGCCATTGTGCAATAGATACCAAGAAATGCTACCTTTAATGTTATGGTACCAACAAAACCAGCTTTCACAGTGACCGGAAGTTTTAGTGAATTTAGTGCCTCTGCCTTCAATTTCAAATCTTTGAGAACAACATCACCTGTGAAAGATATATAAGGAACATTTTAAATGGATAAAAAATTCTTTAACTTCATAGAAAGAATTAATCATCACAGATTTTTTTTTTTAAGTAAAAAATATATATTCAAAATAAATAAACAATAATAAAGATAGCACCTCGAATACACAATATGTGTACCAAACTACCCCTTAAGAATTACAATCACAAGTCCATGTAGTCTATAAATTCTAAAAAAGGTAAAAAGATATTCTGCCAAAGGCAATAATTCAATCTTGCAAGCATCTCAGCACAAATTATTTGAGATTTGACACGATTTTGTCAACCAAGGTCAAATCAACAAGTCAAAACACATTTGTACCAATGAACTCCAGTATGTTTCACATATTTAGTAAACATATTGCTTCTAAAGGAAACAACTCAAACAGCTCAAAAAGAGAGGCGCAGGATCAGTACACCACGGCATATGAGCAAGCTAAAGATCAGGGAACAAACCTTTCCAAACACTGATTCTCAAAGCCTCAACTGAGAGTCCATGGACATATTCACCCAAATACCTTCGAAGCAAATGCAGAACCTGGCAACAAGGATCATAAGCAACCGCTTTATCCACATGATTTCCAGACAAAATTATTAAAATATAATGAAGTATAACACCATCTCACATCCATAAGCTTTAGAAAAGTAACATAAAACAAGCTCCGAATCAAGGATGTAATAAATAAAAAAATTGCGCAAATTGTCTTAAAGCACAGTATGATGATAAGGAGGAAGAACAGAGAAAATAAGAAGGGATTAACAAGGACAAGTTCATAATCCAAATGAATAGTTCAAACTTCCCATATGAAAGGAAGACCAAGAGTGCACCAAGCTCTCTCAGATTTTTCCCTTTTTTTAGAAGTAAATAAATGAGAAAAAAAAAATAAGCACAATGGTTACAATAGAGTAAGTAAATAAGTATTTTATTGAACACAACTACTACGTACACACGAAAGTGAACATTAAGAAGTCTAAAGAATTACATAAAAGTTATGTACATAAAGATAATGATTCTAAAACTCAGGAATTGAGTTGGTATTAATGAAACCCCAAGCCCTAGACCACTCAAACAATGATCTAGAAAACAACTCTATATTACTTATCAAAAAATTGTAGCTCTGAAGATTCCACAAACTCAACGACACATACAACACCACCCCACTAGTGTGAATCCTCTCTTAATGAGATTATCACAAGCGAGGATATTCCCCCATGCTGCCTAACCCCCAATGCACAATTAGAATTTTAGAAAGGATATATACCCCTTGTTTCCACAAATTCTACTACCTTTTTTTGTTAAGTACAAATTTTAATACCTTAGGGCAACCATTAGTCATCCTCATGCATAACCAGGACATTTCAGCCACAATTCTCTTATCCTGCTCCCGTAAGAGAGTACCCCTAAATTTTCAAAAAAAGTATGAATTTCAAACCTATCATCCTTTTTTGTCTTGTCTCTGATCTATCCCAATGTCCTCAATTTCATTGTCAACTTACAGATTTTTTATTTTTTTAATAGGGAATAATTTTATTGAAACGAGTCTACTTCATAAAAAAGACACAAAGTAGCCAAAAGAATTACAAATGGAAAAAATATCTACACATGAATTGACACTATGAAAGATTAAACAAAATTAATATCTGTGAAACCCAAAGCAAAAGACCACCCATAAAGAGAACTAATGAAAGATGCTAGCAATTGAGTCAACATGTACTCCACATCTTCAAAAGTACGTCAATTCCCCCCCCCCCCCCCCCCCCCCCCCCNACCATTACACTCTAGCCAAATTGTCCACAAGACACATAATGGGACAGAATTCCAATCTTTAAATCTAAGATGACGTTGAAACCTCCATTGCCCGCAGCTTAATAATTGTATAATTGTCTGCAGTGTAACCGATGATGCTTCAAACAACGAAAATACAAGTAACCATATATCTCTCACCACTGTACAATGACGCAAAAAATGATCAACAAATTTGCTACTAATAAATATATTGTGGTTTGAAGAATGACCAATCATTAAAATTTGTCCAACCAGATGATTTTGAGTACCATGGTATATAACCTGTGTACTTAAGACAATTTTTCAATTATCAATAACAAATGTTTTATTTATCCAAAAAGAAAAAAATTTGTCCAATGTTCTACCCAAGCAAAGAACGAGATTATGAGACCTTCCAAGGCACCTTAACACACCATCAGCTGCTTTCCCTCAAGGAAAATTAAGCCTTATAGAACCCTTGAAAACACCATATAAATAGATTTTTAAGTGACTTAAACAATAAAGCATGATAGGACCTCTTCTTAATTTTTAATGTAAGTAACACAGCCTGTGATTGCAAACTTACAATCACCGATGATGTGCCATTTGAACTAGTGCTTAATAAGCACAAACACGATTTGACATACAATTGCCCCATAAAATTATCCTTCTGCTATATTGTATCACATTTATCTTGACAGACTTTAAAAAAAAAAAAAAATGAAAAAGGAGGCAATGAGACACTTGAAAACTAAATCCAAATTCAACAACTTCTACTATTCTCGGTTCGGTTCATTCACCTTCACAACCCTCATTGTGTACGCTAACATTCACTTTCTATTCCACTTAACAGTCTTTAGATACTTAAAACTTAGCTCCGAGTACAAAATCACTGCGAATCATACTATCATTATGCTAAACCAACTAATTAACAAAGAAGAACGATAACGTGATTTCAAAAACTGAAAAAAAAAAAAAAAAAGGAGTTAGAATGATACATTGCCAAAAACACTACACAAACACTAACAAAAGTTAATTCAAAGAAAAATAATCAAAACCATATTACAAAGCAGTAATTCACGCTTTTTCATCAAATTTCACAGAATACACAAAAATCAATAAGTTCATGGCCACGAAACGAAAATTTAATAGTTAAAACCCTTACGTGAGCTTCGAACATGTTGAATAACCAAGCCGATTCGAATCGGCCACAACCGGAACGAGCTCTATAGTCCGATCAAACCGCAAATAGACGACGATCGAGGGCGCGAAGCCGCCATGGAAGAGCACCAAAGTTGCAGAGAAGATCGTAGCTCGCCGAGAATTTGAAAAACGAAATCGCTAGGGTTTGTTTGTTGAAAGCTATTCAGAGCCTTTCGAATCTGAGAGGCTTTGTGAAGAAATGAGTGAGAAGGAGAGGAATGAATTAGAATGGAATTTATTTTTATATCTATGTATATATTTGGAGGAAACGGTGTACGTGTGAGTGAGTGAATGACGAAATGGAATATAGAATATAGTAGCGAAAATTAAATGGTCTACCCGGCATTTATGCCGGGTCTCTCACACATAGGCGGGCCCCACAGTGTGTAGGACCCGCCAGTGTGTGAGGGACCCGGCACCATATACCAGCTTATAAAGGAGCGAAAATAATATGCCGGGTCTCTCACACATAAGCTGTGGGACCCGTCAGTGTGTGAGTGAGGCAGTAGAATGAGGATGACTGATGGCTGCCATTGAGGGATCGCGGTCATTTGCAAAATTCTTTGTGTGTGAAATTACGTGAGGGTGCTCGGTTCAGGTGCAATATGTCAGTGCGGTCCCTTTTTGTTTTCTAACTACTGTTCGGGTTTTTTTTAGAAAATAACTATAAAACCCAAACAATATTATTAGTTAAGCAACGTTTCAAACATATTGCATTTCTAACGATTCGACTTCAGAGGAGCCGATTTTACTGTTCATATCGCCTATTTTTGCGCCACGTAGATAAAAAAATCGAGTCCATTATACTCATTTTTTATACATAAAAATCGACTTCAGTGCCCAAAAACCCCACGAACTCCACCCAGTTAAGCTTCAGTTGTTGTCACAGAAGAAGCAAACGAACCCAGCAACGAGCAACACCGACGAGCAAGCAGGCACCGACGAACCCACGAACCCAGGCACGACAAACCCAGGCACCGACGAACCTAGGCACGACGAGCAGGCACCGATGAACCCACGAACCCAGGCGCGACGAACCCAGGCGCGACGAGCAAGCGCCGACGAACCCACGAACCCACGAACCCAAGCGCGACGAACCCACGAACCCAGGCGCCGACGAACCAGACCCCGACGAACCCAGCAATACCGACGGCGAAGCACGAAGAATCCAGGCGCTGATTCTGACCAACACGCTCGGGTCCGTTTTGGATTTGAAGGTCACAACGTGAATGGATCTTTGAATTTCTACAGAGTGAAATCGACTTCAATGAAGTCGTTTTCTTTGTGTTGAAAGCGACTTTCCTGTAGTCGATTTCTATGTATAGAAAATGAGAATAAAGGACTCGATTTCTTTATCTATGTGGCCCAAAAAAATAGGTGATATGAACAGTAAAATCGACTCCTCTGAAGTCGAATTGTTAGAAATGCAATATGTTTGAAACGTTGCCTAACTAATAATATTGTTTGGGTTTTGTAGTTATTTTCTAAAAAATCTCCTACTGTTCAAAGAGGACCTTTTGAGTTGTTTCAAACTTTCTGGCTCCTTTGTAATGAGACGTTTTGTCCTCTACGTGAGTAATAATGTGATAATTTGCTTAGGGATAAAGCAAAATAAATGACAACACCTTCTCCAAATGGCAATTTGCCGTCCATGACCGTTTAGAGGGGAAAAATAAAGACAAAGCGAAATTACAAATAAACTCCCATGTTTTTTTTTTTCAACAACTCCATAATTGGGGAAGGAAATACCATTGTTGAAACCCTACCTTATCTATAAAAAAAATATAAATAAATAAAAACTTTATTATAATCCTATAATACTTTCACAATACTTTCGCAACAAATCTAAGGTGATAAGTTGTTATTAGTTAGAAACAATAAATAAAAACCTATTTATTGTGAAAATTTTGTGAACAAAGCATTTCTCATGTTTTAATTGTAACTATTACATTTTCTCTTATAATTGACTATAAATAGTTCATATCCTTTGTGTGACTTTGATGGCCATATAAGGCAATATAATATGGAATACATTTCTCTTCCTTTCATTTGGAATAGATATAGGATCCATTTGAATATCGCTTATTTTGCTTAAAACTGAAAACACTATAGTAAAATAATTTTTAAATGTGTGAATAGTATTGTAGGACCCATTTTTAATGAAAGTTTGTGTGAAAAAAGAGGTTTGTGGGTCCTATGAACAGTACACGGGGCCCACTGAAAGTGCTAAAAAGCGCTTTAAAAAAAAAAAAAAAAAAACACAGACATTGGAAACACATGAAACGCAATATCCAAACACTGCTATAATCTATTTTACGATTTTTATTTTAGATTTAACAATATACAAAATGTCATATTTTTTAAAATTTTAAACTACATGATACCACACACATATATATATATATATATATATATATATATATTGTGGGGCCTGTTAACTAAAAAGGTATAGTAATCCTCAGAAGTGGGCTCAGGGCCCAAAGGCCCGATCCGAGAACACGTAGTCGTCCGAGGACAGCCTAAAGAAGTTTTATTCACATCAAATGGGTAATATGAAAGAAATAAATAGGTATTATATACAGCGGTATAACACACGTCCGAGGACGCCAAAGTCCGAGGTGAAGGTAACCTTCGTGCTGGCGGAAAGATTCCGCCAGGTTGTATCTGAACTGGAAATTGGATATAGCTTAAAGAGGCGGCGGAGAAGGTAGAAAATATCTTCTGAAGTCTATCACCTCCTCATTAAATGCTTTCCAACTAACACTCTGGCCGCATTAATGTGGAGGTGATACCTGAATAGTAACTAAGCAGCTTTATGACCACTAAGCTGAAAGTTCCGGTAGGTACT
>NW_027070651.1:0-16800 GCF_002906115.3 Quercus suber | reverse complement strand
AAAAAATTGATACAGAAAATGAAAAAATAGGGAGGGTTAAGGAAACTTACAGGTGTGGAAAATAAGCTCCTCGGACGGACTCTTGGTATTTATGAGAGTGTAGAGTAATGAGAGAAAGACAGATTCAATGAATACGTGCTGAGAGAGAGTAATTTGTAACTGAAGAAAGATTTGATTTGAAAGGCACTTTACGAGAGCACAGAAAAAAGGAGCGGGAAAAGTCCCGCCCATAAATGCAAAGGATCCCCCACCGTTAGATTTGCATTAGGTCGTTGAACGTGTGGGACAACAGAGCAGTTACCATTTAATAATGGCGTGCCCATGACGTCGAAGGGTCAGGAGCGTGCCTTGGGCAAACAAAAAGACATTCTGAAAGCGGGGGAAACCTACGAAATAAATGAGGGTTGGATATCAAAATCTCCTTTTTTTTCCGAGATGGCAAAAAACGAGATTTTGAGGGGCTATTGTGGGGCCTGTTAACTAAAAAGGTATAGTAATCCTCAGAAGTGGGCTCAGGGCCCAAAGGCCCGATCCGAGAACACGTAGTCGTCCGAGGACAGCCTAAAGAAGTTTTATTCACGTCAAATGGGTAATATGAAAGAAATAAATAGGTATTATATACAGCGGTATAACACACGTCCGAGGACGCCAAAGTCCGAGGTGAAGGTAACCTTCGTGCTGGCGGAAAGATTCCGCCAGGTTGTATCTGAACTGGAAATTGGATATAGCTTAAAGAGGCGGCGGAGAAGGTAGAAAATATCTTCTGAAGTCTATCACCTCCTCATTAAATGCTTTCCAACTAACACTCTGGCCGCATTAATGTGGAGGTGATACCTGAATAGTAACTAAGCAGCTTTATGACCACTAAGCTGAAAGTTCCGGTAGGTACTGGATGGGACAGAAAGGAGCTCCTAGGATAAGAACTACACGTGTACGAAGGAAACAAGGGGGAAAACGGAATATATAACATAGAAACAAAGAAAAGAAGGGGGGACTTTTGGAAAAAAAAAAGAAAAAAAAGAAAGAGAGACAAAACTGAAAGAAAGCCGAGGACAGTTTTTCTCAAAGAGCGAATCAATAGTATCCCTTATTACTTGATGAGTAGGACCTTTCCTGAAAAACAGTACTAGTTCTTGGACCCATACTCTATAAATTTATTATTTGGGCTTATTGGGCTGAAAACCCAACACTCAATTCAAATTGAGTCCCTACATATATATATATATATATAACTTTAAATAATAATATTTAATCTCAATTATTTTGTTGACATTCATGATTAAATTTTTAAATAATGTAGCACCAAATGTACCTTTAAATTTTTATTTTAAATTTAACACTTGTCTCGTATTCTAACATTTATTTATTTATGTTGTTAAAGTCCACCAATGTTCAGGTGGGAGATGCCAACTCAGGCTGCCCCCTTCTACCCATTTTTTGTTATTAAAAAAAATAATGTTAAATTCTGTCAATCAAATTCATTGTCACATTATCAGTTTGTGAACATTTATGGTAAAATTGGTGATAACTTTAGCATTTTCCTTTCAAATAAAGAAAATCATTTTATATATATATATATATAGGGTTGGGTTCAAGTTATATATGATGTAACTCTAAGTGATCTTATACCACTAAATATTTTTTAATTAGAAGTGAATTTTGACAAATCCACCATTAGATTATATTATCTTTGTATATTCTCTATGCTTGCAAATTTTCAAGATGATCAAAAATTAATAGTCATGTCATCAATTAATTGTTTGAATTCAAGTTTTTGTAGTTTAAAATAATGTATAATAGATGAGTTTATGAATCGAATAGTAAATAACATCTAATTAACATAAAAACTGACAAGAATGTTGACAACATATAAAATATGTAATTCAATATTGGAATTTTCAAAATATGAATTCTATAACAAGTTATTAGGTGGTGTAGCATTGCTTAAAGTTATGTCATGTGTAACTTGAACTCAACCCATAATATATATATATATATATATATAAACATATTTGACTTTTGGTTTGCCTAATAATATTTTGCCACATAAGTTGTTGTGTCCTCACAATTTTACACTTTAATATTTTAATTGGATTTAAATTCTATTTTATATTTAAACCTTCAATTAAATTATAGTATAGATAGTCCAATATACAAACACAAACATAATAAATATTTGTTAATAGCTACCATAATTATGTATTTAATAGTTTTATATAAAACAACATCATAATCAATGTCTATTAATAAATATCATAATTATCATATTTCATATACAAGCACACAAAAAAATGTCTACAAATAACCATCATAATTATCATGTTTCATATCTTTCTTTCTTTTTTTAAGAGTTTCAATCTATGCTGTTCACTCCTGATAATAGCTCTTTATCATCAGACCAAAACACCAATCAATTTTTTGTGTAAGTAAGGATTGAACCTCAAATCTCTTATACAACCATCAAAGATTTTACCAGTTGAGCTAATTAGAACCCACAAATTTCAAATCTATATACTAAATAAATAAAAGAGAGAGAAAAATCATTTTTTTTAAAGTAAAATGGTATCTTATTGAACCTTTTCATGCGTTGCATGAGTTGATGACTATCATTTTATTATTGGTAAGGACAATAATTATGTATGGTAGTTAATTATATAAATGGTTACTATAAAGGCCATCAACTAAAATTTGACCATTTCGATGACATAGACAGTTACATATACATGCTGAAAATTTGAATCATATGCTTACCAAAAAATAACATTTACATTTGTGGATGCCCCCAAAAAGAATTTTGGAAAATATTTTTTTGGGTTTCATTGCACGCTAGGTCCTTGGCGACGTGACTCGTGTGCTTGTGTATTTAAAGAGGGGGGTATGCGTGTGTGCGCGAGTCCCTTTTTTCTTAATTTTATTTTAGGAGTTCCCACTAATCATTGGTTTTGTATTAGGTATGATTGGTCACTTAAATGTCTAATTTATTTTAAGTTACCTAATTAACTAAATCAAAATTTAAAAGTTCGTCAATTAAGGTAAACCAAAAGTTTTTGAACCAAAGATCTTGGACTCGAAAATTTGGTTACGTGTGAGAAAAGTGTTAAGCACCTCACAACACCTATCCGAAAATAGTACATCATTTTAATTTATTTCAAACATTAACTCTTTATGAAGAAATAGAATACTTGGCATTTTGATTTTTTTTAAAGGTTTTTGCAAACAATATACAAATATATACGTGAGTAAATATTTATGTATAACTATTGTAGGGATAAAGGCCCAGAGCCACATATTGGGCCCTGGGCTTGGTCCAAGGACATAGGCTGGTTTGAGTAGGGACAAATAATTATAAGAAACTCCAATTATAAAGTCTCATAAGTTAGGAACGAATGAAGAGCGATTCAAGGAGGAACTGTTCCTCGGATATGACGAACACGGCTCAAACCTGTATTCCAC
This sequence comes from Quercus suber, assembly GCF_002906115.3. NCBI lineage: Eukaryota > Viridiplantae > Streptophyta > Magnoliopsida > Fagales > Fagaceae > Quercus > Quercus suber. The sequence continues at coordinate 13,347 of NW_027070651.1, read as the reverse complement.
CAATCAAGGTCACCTTCCAGGAAGCTCCAGTGATAAGAACATGCATCATGTACATATAAGAATGATGGAAACTCAGAAATATCTAGGGAAAGGCTGCTACCACCGCACTAAATGCACTGCAGCTACTTTTATGGCCACATTTATGTGGAGAAGACTCCTGAACAGTGCTGCCTTGGCCACCGCGACTCACAGAAAGTTAGAGAAGGTGTCTGATAGGATAGACACTCAAGTGAAGGTTTAAATGATCAACAAGTGAAGCTTTAAATGATCAACAAGTAGAACTATATAATATGAGAGATCCTCCATGTGTGGGGAATCGAAAAATTAGAGAAAGGATACTGTAGCAATCAAAGTTGCATTTGTAATTAATTTTGTTGATTTATACCAAGATTTGCCTCATCGGACAATGAATTCATTCAGTCCTATATGCTATGATTCTTACTTGATCATCTTTTAAATCCATACTAGCCGTTGTTAAATTCATAGATGGCCTAGTTTTTTGACCCACTCTCTACAAATTTATTGTACTAGACTCATTAGGCCAATATCCCATATCTTTTGGGCTTGGACTGTAAAATAAGACCCTACAATTGGCGCCGTCTGTGGGAAGAACTTGTGTGATAGTGAAGGCAAAAGTTAACTATGGTAGAACCAAGTCCACAACAAGCAGAGTCGAGGGGATCCCAACATGGTGACCCCTTTGTCATCCTTGAGCAGAGATGTGACCGTGAAGGAAGTTTGCATACCACACACACTGACAGGAGTCAACCTCGAAGTGCAAGCCATATCTCTCATGCAAAGAGTAACAAAGGCATGCAACTGGAGATTGACTAGCTAAAGAGGGAATTGCGTCATGCAAGAAGGAGGTGAGCTTCCCCGAACTCTGATGTTTCTTCTGATCACAGAAGGGGCGTTAATTACAGGCGAAGGTCTTATACCCCGCCCAACGAGTCCTTCTCCTACGAAGAGAAGCACTATCGTGAGCGGCCGGTGTCTAAGCCCGCCACATAGAGGCATGGGAAACAATGCTATGAGCAGAACCCTGAACCAAATCTCTAAGTCACCTATCACGCGTAAAATTGAAGAGGCAAGACTTCCTCGGCACTTTCATCAACCAATGTTCATCATCTATAACGGTCAAACAGATCTTGTGGAGCATGTGAGCCATTTCAACCAGAGAATGGTTATCCATTCCAAGGACGAAGCCTTGATGTGCAACGTTTTCCGATCCAGTCTAGGACCCGTTACGATGAGATGGTTGGATGGCCTAAAGGCAAAGTCCATAAGCTCTTTTAAAAAGCTCACCTAGGCATTTGGCTCCCGATTTGTTACTTGCTGAAGAGTTCCTCGACCGTTGGCTTCCTTCCTATCTTTAAGCATGTGAGAGGGAGAGAATCTAAAAACATACTCGGATAGATATTGGGGGATGTTTAACGAGATTAAGGGTGATTTTGATGATGTGGCCATTAGTACTTTTAAGCTTAGTCTCCCAGCCGAGCACGGTTTAAGGAAATCTTTGACTGGCAAACCCATTACTAGCATGCGCTAACTCATAGATTGGATTGATAAGTACAAAAGGGTAGAGGAAGACCAGCAGCAAGGGAGAGGAAAGGAGAAGGTCATCCCTCAGGAGATAAGGGATTTCAGGTCGGACCAATATAACAACCGGCCATAAAGAGATTTTTTGGGATAGTCAAGATTCGCTAATATTCAGGCAGTTAATGTTGTATTTCGAGAACCGGTACAACAGGTTCTGGAGAAGATTAAGCATGAACCATTCTTCAAATGGCCGAATAAAATGGCAGGAAACCCTGTAAGACGCAATCAAAACCTTTACTGTTAGTACCACCAAGACCAAGGACACACCACAGAGGATCATAAAAATCTATGGGACCATCTAGATCAGCTCATCCGTGAGGAAAAATTGAAACATCTCTTGTATCACTCCAGTACCCAAGGGGGGCAGACTAATTCAGAGCCCAGGAGAGATGATTCCTCGAGACCTCCCTTGAGAACGATCAATGTCATCTTCACTACTCCGAGAAAAACTGGCTCATGTCCCTCCAGAGTGATGTCTGTAGCTCAACAACCTGCCAAAAACTCTAATTCGAAGCCCAAGAAAGCTAGAATAGAGATTCAGCCGGTTCTGGAATTCTCGGATTAAGATAAGGTCAGAACCATATAGCCTCACAACGATGCCCTGGTGGTTATGCTCAAGATTGGGGGTTATGATGTGAAAATGGTAATGGTGGATCAATGCAGTGGTGCCGAGATCATGTACCCCAACTTATACAAGAGGCTGCACCTAAGTCTCAAGGACCTAAAGGCCTATACCTCTCATTTGATAAGCTTTGATGGGAAAGTTGTCATTCTGAGAGGTTAGATCAGGCTACCCATATAGACTGGCTCAGAAACAGTGGAGGTGGACTTCATAGTGGTTGATGTTTATTCCCCCTACACAGCCATAATGGGCAGGCCCTGGCTTCATGCCTTAAGGGCTATCTCTTCTACCCTGCACTAAAAGGCAAAATTTCCATCGAGAGGCCAGATTGAAGAAATTGTTAGGAGTCAGTTCATGGCTAGACAATGCCTGGTGGTTGCCATCCAATATCAGCCCGGGGCCGAGTCATCGGCCCATACTGAAGGAAGTTCATAACAATTAAGGGTTCTAGTGCTGCCTACTGATGGGTCAGCTGGTGAGGCAAAATACAAGGATTTAGTAAATGTTGTTATTGGTGACGACCCTGAGAAGTTCTTTCAGGTTAGGTCTCAATTGCCCACTCAAGAGAAGGAAGAGCTAGTAGAGTTTCTTAGAAGAAACATGGATGTATTCGCCTGGAATGCTTATAAGGCCCTAGGGGTGGACCCAAACTTCATCTGTCACCATCTAAATGTCAACCCATCTGTCAATCCCAAGAAGCAACCACCTCGACACCCCTCAAAGGAACATGCTGATGCTGTTAAAGACGAGGTGACTAAACTCAAACAAGTAGGGGCTATCAAAAAGATCTTCTACCCTGAATGGTTGGCCAATATTGTGGTGATAAGGAAGAAAAACGAGAAGTGACGAGTGTGTGGACTTCATGGACCTAAACAGAGCTTACTCAAAGGATCCTTTCCCAATGCCTTGGATCGATCAATAGGTAGATGCAACCGTAGGTCATCCTCGAATGAGTTTCTTTTTTGATGAACTCCTCGAATGAGTTTCTTGGATGTATTGCAAGGATATCATCACATACCGTTAACCTTGGATGACCAGGAGATGACGGCTTTTGTCACTCCTCTTGGAAACCACCATTACAAGGTTATGCATTTTGGTCTAAAAAATGTTGGATCTACCTATCAAAGAATGATGACCAGAATGTTTAAGCCCCAACTAGGTAAGACTATTGAAATCTATATAGATGATATGGTAGTGAAAAGCAAAGTAGTGTCTAAGCATATGGAGGACTTCGGATGTATTTTTGAAATTTTGAGGAAACACAAATTGCGCCGTAACGCTTCCAAGTGTTCATTTGGTGTGGGACCAGGCAAATTCCTAGGTTACAAGGTAACTCACCGGAGAATTGAGGTTAACCCCAACCAGAGCAAAGCCATTAACAACCTACAACCACCTCAACTCCAAAGAGGTCCAAAAGCTTACCGAAATGACTGCTGCCCTGAACAGGTTTATTTCTCGATTAGCTGATAGATGCAAACCTTTCTTCCTCTTAATGAATAAGTGGAAGGGATTTGAGTAGACTAAAGAGTGCACTTTAGCCTTTCAACAACTCAAAGAATATTTGTCTCGGCCGCCTATTATGTCCAGTCCAGAGGTGGATGAAGTCCTATTTGCTTACATCGTTGTGGCTTCTCATGCAGTAAGCTTAGTGCTAATATGAGTTGACAGTGGCATACAACGACCAGTTTATTATGTGAGTAAACCCCTACAAGAGGCCAAGGTTCGTTATCTACCATTGGAGAAGGCCATCTTAGCAGTGGTACATACTACACGAAAGCTCTCCCATTATTTCTAGGTACACGCAGTTATTGTCCTCACCTAGCTTCCACTCAAATCCATATTGTGGAGTGCTGATTACACAGGAAGGGTTGCTAAGTGGGGTACCATCCTGGGAGCCTTTGACATCAAGTGCATGCCTCGTACTTCTATCAAAGGCTAGGTCCTTGCAGATCTGGTGGCCGAATTCGCTGAACCTTCATTAGAAGAAGTAGCAGAGACACAACACATAGATGAAAAATCAGTTGGCACCATCTCTCTATAAGCACCTTTATGTTGGAAAGTGTATGTTGATAGGACAGCCAACCAAAGGGGATCCGAAGTGAGGCTAGATTTGATCTCACCCGAGAAGCTCACCATTGGGAAATCATTAAGATTGGACTTCTCGGCTACTAATAATGAGGCTGAATATGAAGCCTTGCTGGAGGGAATGTCCATGGTTCAGAAAATGGGAGGAAAGACAGTAGCGATGTTCTCTAACTCAAGACTGGTTGGTGGCAAGGTGAATGGTGAACTAGAAGTAAGAGATAAGAGAATGCAAAGGTTTCTAAGTCAAGCCAAACAATTGCAATCAGGGTTTGAATCCTTTAGCCTGCTGCACGTCCTTAGAAGCAGAAACACACACGCAGATTCTTTAGCCACACTTGCAACATCTTCAGCGCAGGGCATACCTCGGGTCATCCTTATAAAAGACTTGCACAAACCTACAGAGATAAAGGGAAAGGTGGCTCATGTTCACTAAGTCAGACTAAGGCCTAATTGGATGGACCCCATAATACTATTCTTAAGAGAGGACATCTTGCTAAAGGATAAATCAGAAGCTGACAAAGTGCAGAGAAAGGCACCTAGGTTCTGGCTGTCTGAGGACCAAAAATTATATAATCGCTCTTTTTTCAGGGCCCTATCTACTCTGCATCCATCCTGAGGCATCAGAGCTGCTCCTTGAGGAGTTACATGAAGGGATTTGTGGAAACCATACGGGAGGTAGATATTTGTCCCACAGAGCCATCACTCAGGGCTATTGGTGGCCAAGTATGCAAAAAAAAGCACAGGAATATGTGAAGAAGTGCGATCAATGCCAGAGATTCGCACCAAACATATACCAACCAGGAGAAACTCTTAATCCCCTATCCAGCCCTTAGCCATTTGCTCAATGAGGCTTGAATATTGTTGGTTATTTCCCTAAAGCAATAGGGAACAAAAGATATTTGCTAATTGGCACGGACTATTTCATCAAATGGATTGAAGCCGAGCCCTTGGCGAATATCAGAGATGTGGACACCAAAAAATTTGTCTGGAAAAACGTTGTTACCCGGTTTGGGGTCCCACATACTCTCATCTTGGACAATGGTCTTCAATTTGACAGTAAATCCTTTAGAAAATATTGTTGTGTGATAAGTGTAATTTTTACATGATTTTTATTATCCTCTTATTTATTAAAATTGTTAGTTTTCCTTTATTTCTTTTGATTTGATTTGATTTTTTATTTATATTTATCTATTCATTTGTGTTTTGAAGGATTGAGAATATTTCAGATTAATCCACATCTTGTAGATGTAAATCGGTTGACTTGAAGACCAAATTAAATTTAAGTCCAATTCGGATTAGGATTCCAGCCCACATATCAGTTAGTATTTTTGGCATAACTTTCGACTCAGATGTCCAATCGAGATGATTCAAGTTGGGCTAGAAATTTAACTTAAAGGGCTACAACTTTGTAGTTTACCAAGAGCCCAAATTATGAAGTTAAATGGGCCAAAATTGTTGGTTAAATGAAGCCTAAAAATTTGGGATTTTCTCCAAACGAGAATTCAACTTGTAATAGGATTCCTTGACCTATTTAAAGGCTCTTTAGGGCAAATTCAAGGGGAGCCGCAGGGAGTCTTTCTGAGGAGGAGGATCTGAGGACAAAGGCGAGAGCTTCATGATGATCAACTAATTCAGATGAAAAACATAAGTTTTATTTGTTTTCTTTTCAATTTTATTATGAACTAAATTTTATTTTCTAGAGCGTTGATGCAGTCTAGCAATGAACACACAATTTATATTCCAAGTTATTTTATTTTTAATATTTCCATGATTGAGTGTTTAATTCTTATTCTTAATGCTTACTATTTTTTTTATGAATTATTGTTTGATCAATTGAATTACAACGAGACCGAGAGGTGATTTGTTATTTTAGTTTTAAAATTAAATACCATTAGTTGAGCGAAAGTAGAGATGCTTTACTGCAATTAGTGTGATTTTTCAAAAAGTTCAAAGTACATAATGAGTCTCTAGTTAATTAAATTCGCATAGAGATATGAAATTGTTATCTAAAGATATTTTTGATATTCTTCGAGAGAAGATATTAAATAGTTAAGGAATTTTTAATCATCAACGGGAGATTATTAGAATTCAATAATTAGGAAGAATAAATTGTGTGGGATTTGTTAGGTGAAATCAATTACTCTAGATCTATTCTTATCATACTTTTACACTTTAAGATTTTTACGCTTTGTTATTTTTTTTTTTATTCATAGATTTATTTTTACTAAATAGTTTAATTTAATTCAAATAGTAGAATGTTCCATTTATTTTCGATTTTCCAAATAGTAATTAATTTAGTGAATTTTGATATTCAATAACATAGTTAATCTCTGTGGGTTCGACATTAATTTTCTAAAAACACTTTACTACTTGTTACGATTCTATGTGCTTGCAGATTATTTTACGCGAACACTGCGACCTGGAAATTACGAACATGTATTTTATCCTAGCGTACCCATAAGGGAATGGACAGGCCAAGGCCATTAACAAAATCATAGTGAACGAGCTCAAGAAAAGATTGGATGATGCCAAAGGAAAATGGTGGAAGAGCTACCACATGTCCTTTGGACATATCAAACCATGCCTCGTAGGTCTACAGGGGAGACTCCCTTTTCAATGACATATGGAACAGAGGCTATCATTCCTTTAGAAACTGGCTTCCTAACGCTAAGGACCAGCTCATTTAATCCGATCAATAACAATGAGCTGCTAGAAAAAAGCCTAGACTTGATCGAGGAAATAAGAGAAAGTGCAATAGTTCAATTGGCATACTATCAACATAAACTCAAACAAGATTATGATGCCAGTGTGAAGCCAAGGCCGTTAGTGCCTGGTGACTTAGTACTGAGAAAGGTTCTAGGTACTGCCAAAAACCCATCATGGGAAAAGTTAAGACTCAATTGAGAAGGACCATACCCACCTCGGTGGCTAGTATAGGAGCATACTTTCCGGAAGACTTAGACAAGCATGTAATATCACGCCCTTGGAATGTAAACAACCTGAAAATGTATTATTATTAATGAAAATTTCCTTTGTCAATATATTATTTTGTTATTTAAAGGTATTATACTTCTCACTAGTTAATCTTTGTAAGTGTTAAATAGATCATAAGTAATGTCAGGTCTCTCGGACCACATACTTGGGTGAAATTAACACTCTATGGCATCTTTATAAGTGTTAAACAGATCCTAAGTAATGTCAGGTCTATCAGACCACATACTTGGGTGAAATTAAAAAAATAGATCCTAAGTAATGTCAGCTCTCTCGAACCATATACTTAGGTGAAATTAACACTCTATGACATCTTTATAAGTGTTAAACAGATCTTAAGCTATGTCAGGTCTCTCGGACCACATACTTAGGTGAAATTAACACTCAATGGCATCTTTATAAGTGTTAAACAGATCTTAAGCTATGTCAGATCTCTCGAACCATATACTAGGGTGAAATTAACACTCAATGGCATCCTTATAAGTGTTAAACAGATCCTAAACTATGTCAAGTCTCTCGGTCCGCATAATTAGCTGAAATTAACATTCTATGATATCTTTATAAGTGTTAAACAGATCTTAAGCTATGTCAGGTCTCTCAGACCACATACTTGGGTGAAATTAACACTCAATGACATCTTTATAAGTGTTAAACAGATCTTAAGCTATGTCAGGTCTGTTGGACCATATACTTGGGTGAAATTAACACTCAATGACATCTTTATAAGTATTAAACAGATCCTACGCTATGTCAGGTCTTTCGGACCACATACTTATGTGAAATTAACACTCAATGGCATCTTTAACACACAATTAGCACCCTATAATATCTATTTGTTTCCTACTAAATGTCAAAATAGGTCTAAGATTATGACTAAACCCTTAGATTGATTACTCTAAGTAAGGTAAAGTCCTTCATTTTTTATTCAAGTATTAAGCAGTGTGAAGGATATCTCCTCGTTTTATTCCTTACAGAGTTCACTACTTATCTTTATTTGATTCAGCCTTCATTGGTATTTAGTTAAAATTACTTGCACTAGTAGCAAGGTATTGTTGTTGGTTTTTATTGAAACTAAAGTGGCAATAGTTCAAAATCATTTGCAATAACAGTAAACCTAAAAGCATATGAAGTGAAGACAGAAAAGATAGAAGGTGTGCGGCACCCGAAGTGTTGGGCCTACTCAACCCCAAGTCTCCGCCCCAAAACACGCGGTCTTTGGGCCCAATCCTTATTTCGCCCCAAGGCCCAACCCTTGCTATCACAGCTCGGGAGTGCCGAGCTTCATTAGTAAGTTATGATCGGCATAATTTTTACCGAGCACTTTTATTGAACGGCACTTCAACTTTGTTCGGCTCAAAGAAGGCCCTCCAAACGCCAGCACCTCGCTCTGACCTGATGTGGGCACCAAGTCCCAAAGCCACCCAGACCTAGACTCCCACTTACCTATATATATATATATATAAACATATTTGACTTTTGGTTTGCCTAATAATATTTTGCCACATAAGTTGTTGTGTCCTCACAATTTTACACTTTAATATTTTAATTGGATTTAAATTCTATTTTATATTTAAACCTTCAATTAAATTATAGTATAGATAGTCCAATATACAAACACAAACATAATAAATATTTGTTAATAGCTACCATAATTATGTATTTAATAGTTTTATATAAAACAACATCATAATCAATGTCTATTAATAAATATCATAATTATCATATTTCATATACAAGCACACAAAAAAATGTCTACAAATAACCATCATAATTATCACGTTTCATATCTTTCTTTCTTTTTTTAAGAGTTTCAATCTATGCTGTTCACTCCTGATAATAACTCTTTATCATCATACCAAAATACCAATCAATTTTTTGTGTAGGTAAGGATTGAACTTCAAATCTTTTATACAACTATCAAAAATTTTACCAATTGAGCTAATTAGAACCCACAAATTTCATATCTATATAATAAATAAATAAAAGAGAGAGAAAAATCATTTTTTTTAAAGTAAAATGATATTTTATTGAACCTTTTCATGCATTGCATGAGTTGATGACTATCATTATATTATTGGTAAGGACAATAATTATGTATGGTAGTTAATTATATAAATGGTTACTATAAAGGCCATCAACTAAAATTTGACCATTTCGATGACATAGACAGTTACATATACATGTTGAAAATTTGGATCATATGCTTACCAAAAAATAACATTTTGCATTTGTGGACGCCCCTAAAAAGAATTTTCAAAAATATTTTTTTGGGTTTCATTGCACGTTAGGTCCTTGGCGACGTGACTCGTGTGCTTGTGTATTTAAAGAGGGGGGTATGTGTGTGTGCGCAAGTCCCTTTTTTCTTAATTTTATTTTAGGAGTTCCCACTAATCATTGGTTTTGTATTAGGTATGATTGGTCACTTAAATGTCTAATTTATTTTAAGTTACCTAATTAACTAAATCAAAATTTAAAAGTTCGTTAATTAAGGTAAACCAAAAGTTTTTGAACCAAAGATCTTGGACTCGAAAATTTGGTTACATGTGAGGAAAGTGTTAAGCACCTCACAACGCCTATCCGAAAATAGTACATCATTTTAATTTATTTCAAACGTTAACTCTTTATAGAGAAATAGAATACTTGGCATTTTGATTTTTTTTAAAGGGTTTTGCAAACAATATACATATATATACGTGAGTAAATATTTATGTATAACTATTGTAGGGATAAAGGCCCAGAGTCACATATTGGGCCCTGGGCTTGGTCCGAGGACATAGGCTGGTTCGAGTAGGGACAAATAATTATAAGAAACTCCAATTGTAAAGTCTCATAAGTTAGGAAGGAATGGAGAGCGATTCGAGGAGGAACTATTCCTCGGATATGATGAACACAGCTCAAACCTGTATTCCACCAATCAAGGTGACCTTCCAAGAAGCTCCAGCGATAAGAACATGCATCATGTACATATAAGAATGATGGAAACTTAGAAATATCTAGGGAAAGGCTGCTACCATCGCACTAAATGCACTGCATCTACTTTTATGGCCACATTTATGTGGAGAGGACCCCTGAACAGTGCTGCCTTGGCCACCGCAACTCACAGAAAGTTAAAGAAGGTGTTTGATAGGACAGGCACTCAAGTGAGGGTTTAAATGATCAACAAGTGTAGGATCAGAATGGTACAAAGAGAACTATATAATATGAGAGATCCTCCATGAGAAGGGGATCAAAAAATTAAAGAAAGGATACTGTAGCAATCAAAGTTGCATTTGTAATCAATTCTGTTGATTTATACCAGGATTTGCCTCATCGGACAATGAATTTATTCAGTCCTATATGCTCTGATTCTTACTTGATCATTTTTTAAATCCATACTAGTCATTGTTAAATTCATAGAGGACCTAGTTCTTTGACCCACTCTCTACAAATTTATTGTACTAGACTCATTGGGCCAATATTCCATATCTTTTGGGCTTGAGCTGTAAAACGAGACCCTACAATTGGCACCGTCTGTGGGAAAAGCATGTGTGATAGTTGTAGGGACTCAATTTGAATTGAGTGTTGGGTTTTCAGCCCAATAAGCCCAAACAATAAATTTATAGAGGGTGGGTTGACAGGTTTAGGTGCTGACCGTCGATCACCATGCACAAACTTCTCTTATAAAAAAAATGCTAAGTGTTTCGTTACAAATGGGGGAATGCTCCTCGGCCTGTGGCCGAGGAGGCTTCAATGTTCTCTCTCTTTTTTTCCCCCTCCTCCTTTTGCTTTACTAGCTTTTCTTTTATAGTTTTCATCTTCCTATCTCCTGCTTTCATCTGTTGATCGTCTATTCGCTTTTCTTCTGGTTGTCCGTCCCATCAGAGGCCTTATCGGCACTCAAGTGGCTCACTCTAATCAACGTTATCCTGCCAAGGGGTTACCTCCCCATTAATGCGGCCAGGGGGGTTAGTTGAGTGCATTAAATGCGAGAGTGACAGCTTACCTTGGGGTTAGCTTCTCCCCAAAATCACCTTTGTCAGGCCGAGGACAAGGTATCCTCGGCGTGGATTTAGGAAAATAGGCTCTCCCCCTCTCTCTCAAAAATAGCTTGTGCTTTTAACATGATACATTAAAAAAAAAAAAAAAAAAAAAGAAGAAGAAGAAGAAGAAGAAGAAGTAGAACTCAAAAAAAGTCAATCATAAACAAAAGAAAAAAAACAAAGAGGAACTTGCTAAAGATAGAACCTGAAAATTTGTTAGAGCCTTTGACAGTAAATGTCTTTAATCTAAAGAAAAAGAAAGGAGGATGTAGACCTAAACTAAATGTCTTCAATTTGAAGAAGAATGAGAGATAAAAAGTGTGATAAAAAAACTTTAAAGCGTACGTGAGTTTGTGGGTCTTAAAGTGTAGGAGTTTTAATTTACATATTTATTTTTGTTAGTTGAAAACTTGAAAGTGGATATGATAAGGGTATTTCAGGCATAAAAAATGAGGAATCCAAACAGGAAAAGCCTCTTAAATAGTAGTATAGATGATTTGTTGTGAAAATGTTGTAGACATAGCATCTCTCTTTATTTTGAGTGAATTTAAATCAGAATTGGGTTTGGTCATACTCATGCATATATTCGGTATTTGAGGGATGATGAGGCCTACTAGTTCTTTTCAGCTAATTGGATAAGTAATGCTAAGACTAGAACTTTTGTCATAATTTACTCATATGGCAAGTTCTAAGTGGTGAGTAAAAGTTGTTGGTTTATAACTCCACCACTCAAGACATGTCACGTGAACAAATTATGACAAAAGTTGTGTTCCTAACATTAATTACTTGAATTAGATCTAAGGCACAACTTGAGCTTACTATCTTTATTCTCCCAAAAAAAAAAAAGACAACTTGGGCTTGGTATGGGCTTAGGAGTGGGTTGATGATGGGCCCAGGGTATTGTAGGAGAATGGATTCAGATTTATTTAAATGTTTTTTTTATCTTGGCCCAGTGGAGTTTGGCCACTGGTTTGACCGTATAAAAGCCATCTCATCTCATAAGGTCTCATGACACGAGAAAGTCTAAACAACAGTGACAACTAAAAAACAATGAAGTGAGTTAAAATAAGAACCAATGAAATTTTGTTAACTTAATTATTGTGCAAAATAATGTGATATTATTGTATCTATAACATTACTCTTCATAAGACATGTCTATCATAACATATAAAACCCGTGTGTAGAATGCACACATGTTATGAGATAAATGTCTTGCAAGACTGAATCACAAGATTATTTTTCTTACGGTGGCTTTTGGGTGCAAGGTAGAAATTGCTCAGGCCACTATCAGAATTGTGAGTTTGGGTATGTCTGAGCTGAGCTTGTCACATTTATAAAATAAATTTTGGATCCATAGGTAAGGGAAGGGATGTTGAACGAGATAGTAGAACCCACACATGAGTGGGTCTATTAAATTATGTCCGGTTCCACCTTGATTCTTATGGTTTTTATTTTTATTTTTTTGGGTAAAAGATTCTTAAGAATTTGTAGCATATGCTGGTTTCACTTGTGGAATCAATGTCTAAATATTTTCCCATCATATTCTCAATCGCATTGCCCAAAGACTTTTCTTTTTAAAAGTGGGTTGTAAACTTGGACCCCAAATTTAGACCTAGGATGGATTCTTTGAGAACTAAGTTGTGGCCACTGGCCACCTACTGGCCAAGGGACTTGCTCTAGAATATATTTTTCCTGTCTGCTTCTGCTGTAATTTTGAACGTGGTGCTTGCCGTGTCTTTTGCACGTGCTCCATAAATGGTTTACAAAGGCTTTGGTTAAGATTTTTGTGGTCTTGGTTTTGTTGATTATTTTGTCTGCTATCAATATTCCTGATAGTACCATCACACATTTTTGATACGATAGTCACTTTATAAGTATAAATGTTTATGGATTGTGGAAAGATAAGAGCCGGGATTAAAGTTTCTAGGAAAGAGCTTCACACACATACACTTAAATTAAGATAGAGTAAAATTTTTATTTTGTATATAAAAAAAAAAAAAAAAAAAAAATCCCTAATAGCTAGTATTTAGT